>NC_134402.1:324104248-324222644 GCF_038048845.1 Mixophyes fleayi | reverse complement strand
TTTACAATATAGCAGAGGGAATACTTTGAGTATTCACAGACTCACTAGAAAAGTCCTTACTACTAAGCAGAGAATCATGCATGAAAATGATTTAGCTTACTAAGAACATGTAAGTCTGGTACACACTAAAAAGTGTTTTCAGCCAATTATCTGGCCAATCAAACGGCCTGAAATCGCATTTAGTGTGTACACTGCGACGAAGAGTGATTATCGTCCCAAAGCTCATCGTATCGTTTCATTTGATTTTCAAATCGGACTAAAAATGTTGTTCAATGATGGATACAATGTCGTTCCAATTCAGCAGTGTGTATGCACTCACAACCGGCCGTGTCCATAGATTCTCTATGGAGTGTGGCAGAGTCACCATCTTTCAGACGATAGTTATGACAGATAAAGAGCACAGATCTGAAGGTAAATTTTGTAATATGTGTTTAGTGTGCACACATGAATCAACGTACTGATCGGAACTTTTTTTTTTTGCTTAATTGTTGGTAGAATCGGTAAGGATATTGCATCAGGAGAAATTTTGTATAGTGTGTACCCAGCCTAATGTGTATTTGCGTATATGGAAGCTCTCATAATATTGACACATTCCAAGTAACAACTACCTAGCAAGCAGAGGGAGTGGCTTCCTTCCAGACACACGCATACATCTCTGCACTGTTCTTCCCGACTCAGGAACAAAATGAATTTATGAAAAAGCCCATTAGATTCTATCACTGACAATCGCTGAAAGGACACAGAAACACAGAATGAAAGTGATTATGCAATTTATCCATCTGTATGTGAGCAACACCTGTCAACCTGTCTCTTTCATAGTTAAATAATACTGTTCAGATTTACCCACTTATTTTCCAATTGCAATACACTGAGCTTGAGCACTTTAACACACATATAAGGGCATATTCAATTAGCCACTATGTTTCCAAGGAAACATCGCAGCTGCGCATTTTTACAGTAAAAAGTAACGCTTACTTTTGTTCATGTCTCTATTGGGTGCGTACAAAAGTGAGCCAATATTTCACCAAAAAAAATCACTGTGTAGTGTCTCATGGTCGTTTTGGGACACTACGCAGCGATTTTGTTTTTTTGTACACATTTGTATTTGCCCCATAATGCACTAAGGCTAGCCATCACATTTGTAATCTCCCTTGCATTGAATAATGTAGTTAAGAGTTTGGAAAAATCAACTTACATCTGGAGTCAGGGTAGACAGGTGAGAAATCAGAGCTGGAACAGACATTATGTTGATCAGGAATGAGCGGAGCAGGATTGGTCAGAAAACTGCGCAGCCACCACAGGACTGGAGAAATAAAATAAAATAATATTACAACTAAATTCCAACACAAAACCTTACAATTCACTAAGCTAAATACATGTACTCATTAGACATGAATCCTAAACAGGCATGGTACTATCATCACATGTAGCAGAACATGTTACGTGTGTAGAGAAAACAGTTTAAATACATTTACCCCCAGGTCTTTAAACAGCAGATTCCGTCAAATTGCTGGGTTCTGCCTTTAATAAAATTGCCGTTTTCACTCTCCTACCATTGGGGGACACTGCGAGGCATTGTGGGTATAGTAGGTGGGACTAGGCGTTTAGGCGCTTATCAACTTATTTGTTCCCCACACTCCTCCCTTACTATGCCCCTCCTCTCCAGATCAGAACTCAGTTTTTTGCAAGTGCCTAGGAGATAGGACACGTTTGTATAGGCTCCTGCATATACTATAGTTAGAAAATAGTTTTCTCACATTTTTATTTTTTTCTCCCTTTACAGGTGCAGCGCAGGGGCCCCTTGCTAAAGACCCAGAGGACTGCACAGCCATATCAGCTTCCTTCACTCTTGGTCTCTGTGCAGGGGTGAGAAGCATTACAGCTCCCCTCGCCCCTCACCATTGCCGGCAGTTGCGTTACCCTCCCCTAAATAAAACGAGCAATATTATTATTATTATTATTATCATCCTTTATTTGTTAGGCGCCACAAGAGTTCCGCAGCGCCGTACAGAGCACAAACAGTAGACTAAACAAGGTGAAACATAACACACAGTAAACAAAAAATACCAAAACTTCAGAGACTCCAGGCAGGCTAATGCAGTAAAGACGGAGCAGAAGAACAGGTATGGAGAACAAAAAGAAGAGGGCCCTGCTCAAATGAGCTTACATCCTAAGGGAGGGTAGACAGAACTCAGGCACACAGGGAGCAAGTTGAAGAAGTGGGGAGAGAACAGGGGGGCTGGGAGGAGAGAGGGGGAGAACAGGCGGAGGAGATGAGATGAGGGGGTTAGGTGGAAGGTTGGTAGGCTTTTAGGAACAGGTAAGTTTTGAGTGCCTTCTTGAAGGAGGACAGATTGGGAGAGAGACAGATTGAGCGAGGGAGGCCGTTCCAGTGAAGGGGGGCAGCACGGGAGAGGTCTTGGATTCTGGAGTGGGAAGAGGTGATCAGAGTGGAGGAGAGGCGACGGTCATTGGCCGAGCGCAGGGAGCGGGCAGGGGTGTGAATAGAGAGGAGCTTGGAGATATAGGGAGCAGTAGACTGGGAGAGAGCCTTGAAAGTGACGGTCAGGAGTTTGAAAAGAATTCTGTAAGGAATGGGGAGCCAGTGTAGGGCAAGGCAGAGAGGGGAGGCGGATGAGGAGCGGCGAGAAAGGAAGATGAGCCTTGCAGCCGCATTGAGTATAGAGCGGAGGGGGGCGAGATGGGAATGGGGAAGGCCGGTAAGAAGGAGGTTGCAATAATCAAGGCGGGAGATGATGAGTGCGTGGATGATAGTTTTGGTGGCATCTTGGGAGAGGAAGGGCCGGATGCGGGCAATGTTGCGTAGCTGGTAGCGACAGGCTTGGGCAAGGGATTGGATGTGGGGGGCGAAGGAGAGAGAGGAGTCGAGGGTGACGCCCAGGCAGCGGAGTTGGGTGACAGAGGAGATGGTGGTATTGTTAACAGTGATAGAGAGGATGTGGTGGGAGGGGAGTCTAGGGGGAGGAAAGACAATGAGTTCAGTTTTGGAGATGTTAATTTTGAGGAAGCGCGTAGACTGGGTACACTAATCAGAGCTGCCTAGACGGCCGCATTGGGAGCTAATCGTGTCGGATGGGAGTGAAGCCTACAGCCTCCTCAACTGACGGACTTGCTGGCAGATCCCCTATTCAAACGGGCGCTACCGCTACAGGGGTACAGGCAGCGGTTGCACTGTATAACAGGCAACACGCTGACCGGAATACTCGCTGCAGACGTAGGCTCTATTTTCTGCAGCGTAGTGTCAAATCAGCCACAGCTATACTTAGTATTGGCGGTTAGGCTACGCATGGAGGCGGCCATTGAGGAGATGGTCCTGGTGGTGGAACTTTCCCCTTCTTCTCGTTACCTTGGCGGGTTTCTTCAGTACGGTAGCCATTACAGGACTCTCATTACCGCTATACACAGTGCTCTAAACGGTGATCTCTCTGTGCCTCTACTATCTGATAGCACATTATCCAATTGTTATTTATGATGCAAATAGCTGGGTTTTTTTGCCTTTATACTGTTTTTAAGACTTAAGGCTTCTCAGGGGACAGAATTGTTTTAAGAACAATTTGTCTCAGGATGCTGGTGTCTTATTTTAACAGTAGAGTCTGTGTTGATTATTGTTTTTCACAACTATATTAAGTGTAGTTATATATATATCTTTTTTTTTTTTAAATAAATATAGACACCTTTTTTACTGTAGCATCATGTACAATTCATCCTGTGTAACTTTTCTTACATTGCAAAAGGTCTGAAAGGGGACCTGTATTTTTCTATCGTGATTGTGTATTTCATGTACATTTCAAAATTTCTAAAAAGGGGGCTACCAGGGGAAAGAGATCCGCTGGTATGTCTGCACTGCATTATATATGCACCAAAATGCTGAGATTTAGTTTTATTCTGTGACACTTTGCTTAACATTGTCTTACGTTTCATACGGACTCGCTAGTACGACTGACCTGCATTATATCTGTGCCAAATATATTTTTATATTATGTTTTGAACAGCTTAGCCCGGATGATCTCTGTGCAGCTTACAATGCTAAGGTCTGCGAACAGGGTGCCCCCACTTCGGTATCAGCAGCTCTGGAGAAGCCAGTCAGGGCTAAATCACTGGCAGCATCAATGTCCGATCTCACTAAGTTGATGTTAGGGTCTGAAAAGGTACGTGAATCTCCCTTTTCTACACACACTCAGCCCACACAGATTAGATCTGCGGCAGGCACATCTTCCCAGACAGAAGCGACTATGTTGCTATCCCGGTCTGAGTCCACCCAGACAGAAACACATTTGCTCACCATCTCACAGGGGTAGGCATAATTTGGTTGTTCAGAGTTGTTCATAGTCAAGATCAGGATATGGTCCATTCCTCAGCAGAGGACGCTAGTTGGATCTTGATATACAGACAAAAAACATTGTTAACTCTGAAAGTTCCACATCCACTTTCAGGATGGATAGTCTCAGCTTAAGCATCACACACTTTAACCCTTGCAGAACTTGATTCTGCGGCCCCAGCCGCACCTCCTCAGATGTTGGGCAGTGTGTCTGACCTTTGGCAAAAAGCCAAATAAACAATTAGACTGGGCAGATTTTCATCTCTATTTCCTCCCCTGGCAGAGAAAATAGTTAGATTCACTTATTCTGCTATCCCAACCTACGCAGGGCAGGCGCCCATAGAAGGTTTTTCTATAAGGGTCTCTCTGACAAGAAGTGTAACCTGGTCTCCACTCATCTTAAGTGACGGCTGGCAGTTTGTTTACACCCAACAGGATCATAGCTTGGTTTTAAAAAAGGGGCCATTCAGCCACGGTCAGAGCAGTTTACCAGAGGTATTCTGGAGGACGTTTTAAGAACCGAGCTTTTCTCTTTTGCAGAATTACAGTGTAGTCTCCAGTGGCCACTGGAGGTAAGCGTACATCTCTTCTCATCAGCTTCACTAGGCCACGTCAAGTGTGGTCTTAAACCTATTGCTCCATCGCATAGTCACTTTTTAGCTCCCATAGGAGCATATAGTACCTGCACAGGTGCAGTTAGGTGAGGAACCTATATACCTGCTGGTATTCCCGGAGGTTGGGGTGTTTTATTCCAACCTCTTCCTGGCCCACAGACGGATCCTTTCGTTACATTTAAACTTGCAGTCCCTCAGCAGGCAGGCCTGTGTTCTCTTGTTTCAGATGTAGTCACTACACAGTTATTGCAGGCAGTGTACAGAGAGAGTTCCTGGCCTCAATATACATCAGGTAGGTTTTCTTACATGCAACAGTCGGGAAAGGTGGAACCGGTGTTTTTTTCCTGCTTTGGCGGTACAGAAGTTTCAGGTCCGGCTCAGGGTCCTGCCTTTTCATTGTGGACATTGCGCCTCGTGAGTTTCCAAAGTTATGGCGGCCATGGCAGGGCTACGGCGCACCCAGCGAGTCATGATAGTACCCTGTCTGGACGACCTCTTTCCAAGGGCTCTGTCATCTCTCTCTCACAGATCTCCATCCAGTTCCTGGAAGCGCACGTCTGAGTGCGGAAACTACATAGGTCCCCACACAATCTGCCACAGAAGATACATTTCTTAGACCTCATCTTCTGTACTGTGACCCACAGGGTCATCCTATTGGAGACAAGGCTCTCTCATTTCAGCGAAGGAAAAGGATGCTCCTGGTGCGGAGAGAAGTTTTCTCTTCTCAGTTGCATGAGGCTTCTGGAAAACAGAGTACCAACGTTCAAGGCAGTAATGTTTACATGCTCCACTCTCGACATCGCCAGAGGTAAATTCTCCAGAAAGGGGCTGGTTCCCAGGTTATTGGACTCGCAGATCATCACTCTGTCCAAGCCCACACGTCTATCTCTCTCGCAGTGGTTAGCCAGACAGTCAGGTGTGAGGTTAGTCGTTCACCAGGTCCTGGACCCCAGTCTGTTAGATAGAGGTCGGATTAATAGAATCCTTAGCGTTCCAGGGTCTTTTGGGTCCTCCCAAGAAGACTGTTCTTTCAAATCTGGTGCACAGGATGTGGCGTCAGGGCCAGCAGGTCCTGATCAGGAAACCTCTAGACAATCAATCAGATAATGCCACGGCTGTTGCATATCTGTAGCATCACAAGGGAACATCCGGCCCGAGGGCAGTGCGAAAGACGACCAGTTTATGGCCTGAGCAGCGTGTGATGTTCCCATACTTTTTATCCCGACATGAATAAGTGGGAGGCCGCGAGTCTCAGCAGGCAGGTAATTAACCAGGGGGGGTGGTCTATCCACAGAGATGTCCTTTGCCCTCCTGGTGGAGTCTTGGGGGCACTCCAGACTTAGTCCCCAGGGTGTCCTTACTTATTTCTCAGGTCACCCCTTTAGCTCATAATTAAGAGATCCTTAAGTAGAATTTCTTATGCCAGGATGTTACCTGGAGCTTCGGTCTGGTGTACCTGTCACTTCCATGTCCCAGGTTCTCACGGGCGCTAAAGAGTTTTCTAGAGGAGTGCGGCTTCCAGCTATCCTGGTGGCCCTTCATTTACCTCGCATAGCATGGTTCTCAGACATTGGCTGCTGGTGGCGACACCTCCCTTCCGCCTACCTCTGTGACCAGATCTGAACAGTCGGGGCCCTCTTTCTGCCACTCTTTTTATCGTCTAGCTTGGCGCCGTGGCATTGGAGAACCTAACCTTAGGGCTAGAGGTTCTTTGCAGGAAAATGCATTGTACCTTGAATAGAGCCTGTAAGGCATTTTCCTCATCCGCTGAATTTGTCTGGAAACAGTACAGCGTTTGGTGTGAATCCTAGGGGTTTCACACGTCTCAGTGACACACTTTATCAGTTGGATGTGGTCCGTGCTGTTCGGTGCCAGATTGACCACAGGGTCTCTATCCGTGAGACTAATGTCCTCTTCATCCTTTCGGATACTCAATAGCAGGGCTGGTCAGTTTCCAGACAGTCTCATGCCCGCTACATTCCTTCCACCATTCGGTGGGATGTTCGCAACCCTTTTCCTGTTCTGGTGACTTTAGAGCTCACTATCCAGGGTAGTTGGCGCTTCTTGGACGGCACTTCAGGGTGCTTCGGTAAAGCCGTTGTGCAGGGTGGCAACGCCCACATCTTCTGCAGTTTCTTGGTTGCATGGCTTTGCATCCACTAATGCGAGCTTTGGGCACAGGATGTTGTGCGCAGCTGTTCCAGAGCAATCCCTCCCTTAGAGGCAGCTATGGTATGTCCCCAATGTCTTGCAGTGGCCCCCAATGGTAGGAAAGAGAAAAGAAGATTTTTACTCACCGTAAAATCGATTTCTCTTACTACATTGGGGGACACTGTGCAACCTCTCTTGCTCTGAAAGTAGTGCTGTTTTTGGAGCTATATTCTGTATTGCTTCTCCTTTCTTCCTAGCTTGGTTACACAAAACTGAGGTCTGAACTGAATAGGAGGGGCATAGTAGGGGAGGAACAAACAAGTTGATAAGTGCCTAAACTCCTAGTCCCACCTACTATACCTCCAATGTCTCGCAGTGTCCCCCAATGGAGTAAGAGAAATCGATTTTACGGTGAGTAAAAATCTTCTTTTAAATATGGCCGTCACAATCGCGAATATCACAATTTGATGAATCTGCAGGTTAAGACATTTACCCCCTAGAGTGCAGTATAAAGACAATGAATGTACGTATACTATTAAAACTACAACTAGCAACTGACATAGGCACCGTAGGAACATCCAAAGCAGTCTCAAAATACATAGGCAATGTGTGCCACAAGAACTAGGAGACTGTTACAGAATCATATCTCAAAATGCATCTAGTAATGCCACAAAGTTGCTTCAGCCTATTCCAACTACATTAAATACTGGTTCAATAGAAGTGTAACACCATGACATAAAACCACAAGTGTTTTACACTATTACTGTCACGAAACAGGGTGCTACTGGACTGACAACTTTTTATTCATCACCCATTTCTCACAGTTTAATGTACTTTTTAATCCTTGGCCCAGTGTAAGTATATACACCAGAGCATCGGTGTATTATTATTTCATTTTATTAGGTACATTTTGCTATTACCTGCAATATTGTATGGGGGGAATTCAATGTATTAGAAATAAAAATAATATTGCCATATTGTGTGAAAATAACAGCTAACACAAGAAAAATTACTTCTGCTGTCCTAAGGTAATTACCATTTGTCTCAAATGCCCATTGTTATGAGGTGTGGCGTAGACCTGGTTTGTAATCAGAACAATGTCTGAGTAACTTGACATAGCTAACTGGCAGCCCATGTTAATTAGCTAGGTCAACAGGTAATCTGAGAGGTAATTAGGTTAGAACTTCTAGATGATATGCAATGTGCATCCACACTAATATACAGGCTGAAATAGCATTGGGAAATGTATTAATATTTATCAATATAAATGTTATTGCATCAAAATGTTTCACAGACTCAGATTGTGTAATGTTGCAGATATATGTCAAATGTCTTGTTTCACGCAAGCGTGAAGTGTCATTCCTTGATGTCATATTGTAACCCTTTGTTTAGTGTATTCAGCCAAATAGCTAATTGAGTTAAGCCAGTCCATTGTATAATCAAGGTAATAGAGATGGTACGTCTAACAGATAAAGTGTCCACTGATAGACCCCTGCTGAAAGGGGGATGATTGAGACATTTGACCCTACTCCCTGTGTATACATGACCCTACTCCCTGTGTATACAGCCAAGACTATAGGGAGAGCCAAGAGAGCTATTCTAGCTTGGAGGATCCTGGTGTACAAGACATCAGCAAAAAGGACTCTGGCCAGGCATTGTAGTGCCACTGGAGGAAACCCTACCAGGACAGGGTTTGTGTGAGCCAGTAACCCAGGCTGGGCGACATGGTAACTGTCTAGCTAAATGGTAGTGGTGATATTGCGGGAGGATAAGACCATGAAACATGAGATTATTACTTTGGAGTGCTGACTGCAAGAGGCTGATGGAGGGTACATGCTACCATTTACCCTGTATCTTGAGAACGTCTTGTGGTGTTGTGCTCTCGTAATAAAGCCTAATTTTGGATATACTCTGGTCTACCCGAGTGAGTTGAATCCCATCAAGGGTAACTGCCATCCCAGCTAGGGTTGGTATCCTCACAATTACCCTTGTGTTATTCAGCAAAAAGTCTAATGAGAAGTAAAAAGCAAATACATTTACTAAATAATTAGTTATTCAATATTACAATTACTATCCCATCCGCTTTGCAACCAATGCGGAGATTCTCACCGTAATGCCAGAGAAAACAGGGCTGTTAAGGTGGCTTTGGACAGAGATGGGCGTGATCGGGCCAGGCCATTAGTGAGAACGATCTGCAAAGAAATTGTTTTTCCACTCAGAATAATTTATTTTAGCATTACACATAATGACAAGAATCACAAGATTCAAAATGATATTAAAATAAACAAGATACATTCACAATTAAATGACATAAGTGTTAATACTAATACAAACAAAAAGATATGATGGTGCCCACATTGTAAATGATAAAAATGTACATACACATGAATACAAATGTATTTAAAGTGAATCTACATAATGGGATCATGAGGTGGAAAAATGGATTTATAACACCATTACTTTTGTACAAACATGAGGTCACCCTGGCTGTGACAGAGCTAATTAATATAGCTATTTATGTATTTAAGAAAAAATCTTATGGAAACATTGCCAAATCATTTATTTAATATGTGGAACCTTAGAAACAATTCTGTTTACTAATATTGTATGTATTATTTTGAGCTCATCAGTTACTTTTTAGTAGTCTGGAGAAAGCCAAAACACTAAGCATTATTGGTAATACTCACTAAACTGTATTAGATGAATCTCTTATCTGCTATAGAAGACGTAATGCTAATTAGATGCGTATGTACATTTACTGGCATCTGCACTATTCAAGAAAATAATGAACCAGAAGTCTATTTTTTTAAAAAAACAACTTTCTTTCTAAAGGACACTACCCTGATGATAAATACAATGTTTCATGCTTCTAAAGGGGCTCTCCACCAACATTTTTTTTATATTTACAGTGAGGGAGCATTAAAAATATATTTCAATCATAAACACCCTGAATTTTATGCTATATGGGCCCCCTGGTACTTAACAGACAGCTCTAGGTGTTACATACCAAGAGCGCCAACTCCTACAAGTCATACTAGTGTATCTTACTATCTGGATATTCTAGAAGCTGTCTCTAGGACCTCTTGATAATCGCATACGATATATGCCTTTCAGATATGTAAGTTACCTTTTTTTCCCTGGATGTCTTAGAGCCATATTAGACCTCACCTTGCAATTATTTATATTAGCTTATTGTTAGTACAGAAACTCAACTTTTACTGCTCTGCACCTGTTTCTGACTTTTCCTCCCCTCCGAGTTTTAAAATATAATAATGAGAAAACAATTCTTGCTTATTGATGTATTCTACTTCTCAGTTTCTCCAATAAATATAAAGCTGATAAAAAATGTTTTTAAATCTACATTTACCTTTACCCAACACTTTATCTTTTCAACTGCATTCTCTTAGCAGTCTGTGATAGCAGACACCAGGGTTATTATGCAGAGTAACCATACATAATTTAGAGGTCTCTAATTTTTGTAGCATTACTTTGTTATGCTAGAAGTGTTGTTTTTGGTGGAAAACTCCAGTCAAACAATTTTCTAAAAGAAAGTCCTTCTCTGTGCCAGTAGTAGAACTGCCAAGGCCCTTCCCACGGTACACACCCTGTCTGGCTGTGGTCTCCGGCATTACAGCCCAGAGAATTCTGAATGTAAACTGGGATGAAGTTGTCAATGACAGCTGATTAGAGGCAGCCATGGCCTTCAGACTTGGTCATGTTAAAAACACTCCAATCTGTTATATTTGAACATTACTGCTATAAGGGGCGGGCTGGCCCAGGGGGCAGGGGGGCAGCAGCCCCCGGGCCGCCCAATCTTACCGCTATTAGGGCCGGGGGGGTAGGCCGGCCGGCAGCCCCCCGGATGCAATGAGATGCGGCCGCGTCAGCGCACAGGCGGCCGCATCACATGACAGGCGTTGCGGCCGTGTAATGTGATGCGGTCGCCTCTGTGCCCCCCGGGCTTCCCTCTCCCAGCCCGCGCCTGACTGCTATATCAGCACTTTATGAGGGGTGTACTAAGTTTTGTGGAAAAGGGGTGAGGAACGCTCATGATTCTTGTTTAACCACAGAGTAGAGAAAAGCTACAAGCTTTTGCGGGAGAATAAGCATAGTAATAGCACATACAGCTCCAACAATACTGGACTATTTTTTAAAAGATAAAATGGTGAAGGGTGAACCTTCTATGCAAAATTGTTATCTGCAAATATAGATAACTCAGCCCTTTTTAAATCTATGTTTATATGTAAATTAAACACCATAATGTCTATGCTCCTTTCACTAATTTGTTCATTGTTGTTCTTCATGACACCTGTTATTGCCCCTGCAAGGGCTTAGTTTAGTATTGTTGTGTGTTAACAATTGAAAACTCTCAATAAAACTTTTCTGATTTAAGAAAAAAACAAAAACACCATAAGATCCCTTTAAATCGCACTTAACCTAAAACACAAGTTGTCTTAAATAAAGCTATTAATAACTAATAAGCTTCTAAAACATCAAAATATATTGTATAATTGTGAATGCTATTTGTAGCTTGTTTATATAAATGATCTTGTATTTTTATTTTTTTGTGTCAAAATATTGCCTTATGTTGTCATAGCAGCTATCCATCAAGCCTATTTAAGGCACATTTGGGTGAGGCTCACAAGCCAGCCTTTGCTAGATGTAATCCCCTATACCTGGGAGGTAAGTGCATCTGATTTGAACTGAATTTTAACAGTGTTTAAAGCATATAGGTCAGTGTAGGACCTGCATACAATGAGGTACCCTTGACGTTGGGATGCAGGCTTAAATGTTTTGATCAAAATATGAACTAATACCTCATGTTTTCATTTTGCTAGATACACACAGGTATGCAGTGTTAAGGATAAGCATCGACAATAATTGTCTTTTTGTTTGGTACTTAACAACACTGCTAGCAGAAGTAGAACAGCAAACATTGGATAGATGCTTACTAAATGAAACATGTAATAGCATTGTGAGTCATTGTACTCAGGAAACATTTATCTGCTACAGTATATTGAGCTAAGGGGCATTACAGGATACACTAACATTCCATGTTTATGAACATTATGTTTTTGGGCTCAGTACACATTTCAGTTCATAATTAAGTCATTTTCCCCTTTTTCTGTCTTATTGTTTTAAATGTTCTTTGTAACTAGTTGTTCCAAACAATTAAAATACAGTATACAACTTATCTGCCTCTTCTAATATTCAATATTTGTACATACTATAACTTGCCTTACATAGCAGAAAAGATTGTCACCTCATGAACACAACATCAATGTATTACAAGACTATTAAATGCATACCTGTAACACAGAATAAAAGCCTTTCTGATTGAGATGGCCCATGATATTTGCACAGATATGGTTCATTGCAGGTCTCAGACTTTCTCCTGCAAGTTGGTAAACACAGAATCAATTTTAATCTCTGGGAACATGAAGCAATGTGAATATTTAGTCAATTTCAAACTGCTCCTGATATTTAGATGGGACAATTATCTGCCCATTAGTATATACGAGTGAGGAGAACCAACATGCTCCCTATGGGAATTACACTACTACAAACTGTACAGCTGGATGTCCCATCACATCCTTAGGTGGAGAATGGTCTTCCACATCTGTAAATTTGTTTTTATCATTCCCCAAAACATTATTTCTTTGACAATGCCAACAACCTAATCAGGGCCCTGCGACATCATAGCCAAGATCCACACTCTCAGTGTAACACTGATGTGGAGGAGGAGCAGCAGTCCAGAGCTTCACATGTAAGACGCTGCTACTCCTTCAAATCAGCCGCCGAGACGCAGTGCGGGGGCAATAAAATCACTGGATGAGTCACATTATGTAACTCATTCAGTGGTTCAGTAGGCAACCGCAAAGCTTCGTGCTGGCCCCTGAACCTTATACAAATTTTTTAATCATCACTATAAGATATATTTCTATAAGGACATCTGGTCCAGTCTTTTTTTGCCCTTATAAGAGATCATCACCAACCTTCATTCCAAAGCATTAAAATACAGTGATTGTAATTAATCTGTATGTATAACTACCTACAGTGAAAGCAATATCTACTCATTTACATTAATATAAGTAAGAATAAACATACTAAATCACTAGTAGCAGGGTTAGAACCAGGTACAGTGAGATCATACCTTTCCCTCTGCAGGTCTTCCAGGTGGAGGTGTCTGTGAAGTTGACCAACATAGTGAGGTAGAGGGTGATAATTTTGGAATCCTGCATGATGTCCGGCTGAGTAAAGAATGAAAATGGCATTAGTATCACATTTTTGTGTATGGCTATAAATAAATAAAACTCCTGATACAGGACTCACTTTTAATATCTTGAGGAATTCACAGCACAGCCATAGAATGTCCTTTATTTGCTTTATCCACAAGAGAGTGAGATCCTTGGACAGAGCAAGAGACACAAACCAGACCTGCAAGAGAGAGTTGGGAAAGTGGCTACCTCTAAGATACTAATGTCGATCTCTATAGTCTCTGCTTTGACAATCATACAATATAATGGAAGGTCTATAACACATTCCTGGCCAATGAGCATTTTCTATATATACAGCACATAAATATATGATATAAATAGATTGTTGCCATATCAATAACCAATCTAATTGAGTAGCAACCCATTTTTATGCATGAAGCCTGAAAACTACTGATTAGTTACAAATGTAAATGTGTTGGAGCCAGAGGCAAACCTACAGGCGGAGCAGCAGGGGCTGGTTCATACACAGTGAAGTCCTTCTTGGGGTTTTCAGATGCCCCCAGTGAGGCATCACTGTGCATGCTTAGAAATCCAGAGTGGGGGGCCTCCAGAGGGATGAAACCATCACTGCTCCCCAACCACAAATTATTTATATGGGGCTGGGTGATACAGTGATCAGGTGTCACGCTACTGGCTAGAGCTTCATCGCAAATACAAATAGCAGAATTTTGTAGCTATAGGTTTTGAAGGATGCTAAAAATATATGCACTGCCCCATAGTAATGCAAGCTAAAGCATAAAAGAACTCTTAAAGCAATGGTGGAAAAAATAATGTATAATTCAGAGGTCAGTCAGTCAGAAATAAATACAAGTAGACGTATGGGAAAATGCATCCATTGACATCAATATAAATTACTATAAATGTTAAGCATAAGCAGTAATGTTTAAGGAACATTGGCCAACTGGCTCCAGGGATTTGTACATCCTGCCCTAAGTGGATAACAGACTAGAGATGTCTGCTTTCAGCAAAGGGGTGGTCAGGACTATTATACATATATATACATTATATATATTCTCTCACTCTTAAAATACATTCACAGTTCTATTAGTTTAGGGTTTCTCCTCTCCTTTTAAATGAGCATTCACAATCTTCTTGGTGTATGAAACACATTTTATGCAATAAGCCCACTATTTAAGTCCATGAGAAGACAGTTTAAGTAGAGCTATAAATGCCATTGTGGGTATCCCTATGCAGTTTGTTTCCAGTGTATGTGATGTAGTACTCTAGTCACAGGAGATATCACTACAGAATGTAGTCTTCAACACATACCTTAGGTTCATTCTCATACTCCATACTGTTAAGGATATAGCGACACAGTTTTTCAAACCTCTGCAAAACCAAAAGTATTCGATTAGCACTCTACTAAAGTATGAGTATGACTAATATGATAAATCTATATAAGGTACATATATATCTATAATATAAATGTCTAGTGGCGTGTGTTAGTGTGTCTGTGTGTGGAAAAAATAAAACCAAGCTGCAGCGCCACCTGCTGGGCGGAGTTATACACTGACCTACTAAATTCTTAGTGTGTGTGGAAAAAAAAAACCCAGAAAGGGCTGAAATTTGGTATACTAAGATGTTTTTAATTTGTTAATTTAATTTGTTAATTGTTAAAAGTGTTTAGAAAGATTTTAAAAATATATATATATGTTTCTTGAAGGAGAAGTGACAGGTAGGAGTGGTTTGTGGTTGCCGGGGGTGACAGTGGGGAGTGGTTGGTGGTTGCCGTGGGTGACAGAGTGAGAGGAGTGTGATACTCAGGACCGCTGAGAGAGATCCCTGTGTCTGGATAGACATCTGGATAGATGTGGCGATGAAAATGAAGGATGAGGTGATGGAGAAGAATAATGAGGTGGTGACATGTGGACAAAACCACGTTAAAAAAGGGCGCTTGCGTCGGGAAGTAACGCTCTTCCCCTGAGGAGGCCTGGGCTATGGCCCAAATGCATGACAAGAACCTTTTAAACACCTTAAGTAGCTTGATTTGACTAGAATGCATGAGTATCATGCACGGGTTAACATATATATATGTGTGTGTGTGTGTGTGTGTGTAAAACCTCAGCAAGGGATGTTGGAGTAAGTGTAAATTAAAAATGATATTGTAAATTATTTTTGCACATTAACTACCAAATTACTATTCAAAAGCATAGGCACCATATCTAATTGTGAATATAACAGGAAGATCAAGTTTGCTATTTTTAGTGTAAAGATTTTTTTTTAATGTAAGCAACAATAACACCCACCACTCTGTCTTGTTGTGGCCGGAATATTATCAGCATTTTACGAGCTATTCTGAAGATAGAGAGTGCATTGGCCTTGATGGTTCCATTTTCTGTGCCTTCTAGAAACTCATCCACTTCTTGTCTGTATTCAGCAAATGGGAAAAAAAAAAAAACACACTCCACAGATGATGCTAAACTTGAACAGTACAGTCAATCATCACTCAATTTGCTCCTCTGACCTGTTTGTTCATGTGTTTTATAAACACTTATACCCCTTTCACAGAGAGACATGGACCCGGAAATAACCTAGGTTGTGTGTCTGTGTGAACTGGGCGACCCAAGTCATGCGACCCGGGTCCATGACCAGGGTTATTCCCGAGTTGGAGCCGGATATGCTTCTGTGTGAAAGGTGTTCCCGGGTTATTTGACCCAAATTCAGTTAAAAGCAACTGATTTGGAGGCACTCAAATTGAAAATGCAGGGTAGACACGGGTCCAGTGTGAAAGGCAGCGACTTGGGTTATTCCTGGGTTCATGCCTCTGTATGAAAGAGGTATTAAGGGTTGCAACACAGGTTGAAACCGTGTTCATTATCCCGTGTCTGACCTGGGATTTTGATGTGAAAGGGGTATAGATGGGCTGAAAGATCATGATTTCTAGATGTTACCTGATTTCTCTCTGCAGTCGACATCTACAGAGAAATCTTCTGACGAGCCCTTGGATTTTAACTGCAGCTTTCTCTCGCTCTTTGAGACCTTTCCTCTCCTCGCGTGCCTGCCTTGCCTTGTCCAAAAACTGGGCCTTTGAAACCTGAGTAGCCCCAAACATTTTTGACAACTCTGAAAGAAGCAAATTAAGTTATAACGGCATCAGTAGATCTACAGCCGAATCGGAGATGTAAATAAAAACGGAGGAATGCCATTAAGAAAACTATTTTATTATAAACATAATTAAAGAGGATCATAAAAAACTGTCAGTAATTCAATGAAATATAATATATAACTGGGAAATACAGTCAATGCCTTGGCACATTATGCATAAGCCAGCAGTAACGCCAATTTGATATAATTCACTCACAGCTGACACAGGTTTGGAGCTCTATATTTATAAAAAAAAGAGCCTGCAGATATTAGCAGTAGAATTCTCTGTCTTAAAGTAACATAACTGAAAACAAGGAAAACTTGATCACAATATGCAAATTTCTACACTTGATCTGACCCTGTTCACCTATTTCTGATTTTTGGAGGCAGATAAGAGGCTAGCACAATGTTATAGGCACTTTGAGACGCAGATATGTTTGCTTGGCTTATCAATAAACATATTATTTTATATTCCAAGCTGCATAAGCTTTTACATCTCTGTTATAAAGGCTTTTGTTGTGAATTGGACCTTGAACTCCAAAAGGTGTGCAGTGGTTTAGGTTAGGCCTGGGGGTGGCCAAATAAATTCTACTCACTCTAGTTGGCACACATAGTGTGACAATCCCTAAACAGCATTCTAGTAACAAATTTAGGTTGTACTCTTCTATCATGGCCAACTGTCTGGCATTGCAAAAAAGCCAACACATCAATGGATAGTAAATGGCACTTATTGGAAAACATTTAAATGCACGCACCCTGACTGTTTCATGTATTCATAAAATCTGACACTATTAAGATATCTGTTGAATTCACTACTTTTTGCTGACATTTCATGTAACTTATGTGTTGCAGTGCAAAACTAGATAATGTGCCAATTTTTAAATATAACTGTTTTTTCTTCTTTAAAACAAACCAGTGGCCCACTTCAACCAGCTAAATAAAAACAGTGCTCACCTTATTGTCTTAGCAAAATAAATGGCATGTACACAGCATTATGCTGTCTGGTGATTGACAACTTCAAAGCACTAGAATAGATAACATAATATATTGTTAGAAAACAATTAGAGTAAGTACATCAGCTTTATTTACATTGTGCTGAATGCAGATGAAAGGCTTTACTTTGACAGTTACTTTTTAAATGACTTGCATAAGGTATCATTCACTATACATAACTTTAGATAGGGGTTAACTGTCTTTTATGTGCCCGTCAGTGTCAGTACCATACATCTTAAACAGAATACATTTTAGGGAGAGATTCAATTCAACGTGATGAACATCACCACAATGGACATTACCGCTATTACAGTAAGGATTCCACTCATATTTCTGCACACCTCTATGGATTGTCTCTGCGGACTGTTCTGAAGGCACATCACATTAAATTGACTCTCTCCCCTTAAAAGTATAGCACTTGATGCATTTATAATAATGATGTGTAATTTGATAAATACACATCCATTTTTTTTTAAATCTTGCTTCTAGTCACCCACTCACTTTATTCTGCTGTTTACATATTTTTCAATTGTCATCAAAGGTGAACCCAGCTATTGACAAGTACAGTATCATTGTTCCATTAACCACATGTATTTCAGGTTGCACTACACTCATAATGATAGGGTTAATATCATCAAATTTATACTAATTGTTGACATTGAGTGTGTACTGTAACTCCCAATACTATTATTGTTAAACTCCATGTTTAACACAACTTTGCATTAAGGGGTAATAGCTGCAAAATATATCTGGTACAGTTATAATTCTCAGTTAATTAATGGGTACGAAACTATATGGCTCTTGTTGACAGGTTACTGACCTGCATTGCATTGCAGATGTTGAATAAGCAGCTATTATCAGAGTTAGGAGTTAGTGATGGTGTCTGACCTTACGGGGCAAATACTGTAGGTCCCACAGCTCCCAAAACAAAAGCCACTCCCGGCTGCAGCCAAGAACAGCAGTCGTCTCCGTCGGAGTGTGTTTACCTGTGCACCAAGTGAGGGCGGAAGTACGTCAGGGAGAAAGAACTGGCAAGAAAAGTGGTAGAAGCCATATTGGTTGTGGGCACCTGTAGCTAATGTTGTGCATTACCTAACGAACACACTGTGCTACAATAAGGTGCATGGGTGAAACAATTCTATACATGTTTCACCACTGATATCGTGTTATATGCTTCTTGTACATGGATCGCATTGTTGCAAATTACTTTCTCTCTACGTCACCCGATTGCAAGAGGAAGACGTACTTGTATTTATCACAGTGAACATGGCCGCCCAGGGTGTCAATATTTGTTTGGGCAGAGAGGATATGCGTCAGCGAGGGCGGAAGTGTATTGCGTGGTTGGGTGGTTCCCCTTTTTGGCCTGAGGGAAGTTTATCGGGTTTGATGGTAAGTAAAAGCCCGTCACGATAAGTTATTAAGTTTAACACGGGCTAACGGTGGGCAAAGATTAATTACACCGAGATGGTTGTGATGAGTTATGGAAGCAGACGTACACATGTACTATTAGTCATACATCATATAAGGGATGCTTCTATAGTGACTGCTGTATATAGTCAATGATCAGTCAGTACACAGTGCTATATAGAGCCGATGGGAGGTGGTATTCCCTTTAACGGTTTATTGGGGGTAAGTATCATACTACATAGTGTTTATCATTTTCACACACAGAGCAGTTTTTTAAAAAGACTCAAAAGCATACAACACATTGCTATATACAGACAATGCACATGCTGTCTGGTACCTGGCACAATGTTAGAAAGGTTATTGTTTCGAAATGGATCCAGGTCCCACAAAGGTGTGTGGTGGGTTGTCAAATAAATTCTACTTCCTCTAGGTGGCAAACAGTGCTCGACAGTCCCCAAAACACCATCCCAGGAAAAATTTAGTTTATTCTCTTGTATCTTGGCCAACTGTCTCACATTGCAAAAAAGCCAACACATCTATCGCTAGTATATGGCACTTATTGGGAAACGGTTAAATGCATGCACCCTGATTGTTATGGATAGCTTGCATTAAGTGGGCACATTACGTATGGGTCTTGTGCTTTTCCTCTTCAGATGCACATTATATTTCCTTGGTGGTGCACACTTCTTACATTCTGCTTATTTTAATTTATTTTTTTTATGTATTTTTTTGCTTGTACCTCACTTCAGTACAATGATATAGTAATTATATGCCAATC
Organism: Mixophyes fleayi; assembly: GCF_038048845.1. NCBI lineage: Eukaryota > Metazoa > Chordata > Amphibia > Anura > Limnodynastidae > Mixophyes > Mixophyes fleayi. The sequence continues at coordinate 324,203,000 of NC_134402.1, read as the reverse complement.
CCCATAACCAATGAGATTGGTCATTGATTGATCATTTTCCTAACTTCTGTTTTGCTTCCTGCAGGAAGAAATGTCGGGAGAGAGTGTGGTGAGTTCTGTGGTACCCGCAGCTACAACCCGGACCACCTCTTTTAAATGTGCCAGCACTAGTTCTAAGTATGTGAAGCTAAATGTAGGCGGTGCGCTGTACTACACCACCATGCAGACTCTCACCAAGCAGGACACCATGCTCAAAGCAATGTTCAGTGGGAGAATGGAAGTACTAACGGATAGTGAGGGTAAGTGTGACTGTCACTAGGCATGTGCTTGTATATGGTAATCTACTGCAGTTTAAATGTTATGCCTATTGGTTCTATGTTGTTAGGTCTATTTAGTTAGGTCAGAATATCAAAAATAAATGGAGCAGTTCATAAGAGGTACTATGGGCTACATTCAGTTCAGTATAGTTTCTATCTACAGCTAGACTTTAGTTTATTTTTCTTTCAAATTGAGCAGACTTGGCTTTCTCCCCCCTTTTTTTTTTCCCCACTGGGAAGATTCCTTTAATTGCTGCCTTTTGTGCCATATGCACCAAGTGCATGGCACAGACGTGCTCATTCACTGGAAAGTACCAGAAACTAGGTCTGTGACACCTGGCCAGCTATCAACAATATTAGTCACATCAGGTACAACATTCACTCACTTGCCTGTTAATGAAGACCTGGTGGGTTCTCTCAATCCATCAATTCTGCAGCATGTTTTCTTGTGTGCACCCTTTTTCTTAAGTAAAGGGAAGTGGTGCAGGTAACTGAATTTTATATGATAAACCACAAAAAATGTTAATTTCAAATACTAAGAGGGAGATTCGTTTGCACCAAATTGCCGTCATGTACATCGCTCTGCACTCATTGCCAGCGATTACGATAAGAATCTACTAATTTTTCCTGCACTTCTATGGGGTACGAGGAAAAATGAACAGATTCCAGCCAGACCATCAGTCCGTGATGTCTCCGGACTTTGTGGAGACATCTTTTACCATACCCAGTTAACGCTGCAGTAACCAGTAACTACATTTAATTTGGCGTGTGGTGTCTCCAGAACATCTATAGCTTGTGATTGGTCCTCCCACTTGCCCAACTTTTGTCCCCCATTTACTCCCTGGCTCTGTTTATCTTAGTAAACTTACTAGGTGGCATTGAAGCTTTAATATAATGCAACATGCATTTTAGGTTTTATGGCCCTTTTAAATGAATATAAGATGTATAGTTTAAACAGAAGGTTATCGTGATTAATGTCCAGTGATCTGACAATGTTATGGGACCTGTTTCTCGGTTTATTCTATACTTATAACATATTACATTAGATATGTGTGTGTAGTGCACAGATTACTGTATTTCTATTTAGCTTTTCAGTGCAGGAGCTTTTAATTCTCAGTGACTACAATCAAGTTTGACTCCGGGTGTGACCGCTGAATATTCATTGTTCTGAAATGTTTTTTCCTCTGGCTTTTCCTTTCCCTAAAGAGTCCTATATATCCAGCACCTGCCCTGTCTGATTAAATTTGTGACTCAGAGGTATATGTGTATACTGCCCATTTGTGGCCAAAGTGTCTACTGTCACTATGGACAAGGAACATTTTACCAGGGTTTCTATTATAAACATCAGGATTGCAACATGACTAACCGTCTTAACATTGCTCAATCCAATTTAACATCATTACTGTGTTTTTAATGAAAAGCTTTTTTTATTTATTTTTTCTAGAAGATGTTGCCTTTGTCAATTTGTTACTACTTTGAATGGCCACTATTTTCTGTTATAGTTGTACTAAATTAATGCATTCTGGTTATAGATAAAGGCGTGTTAATTAAATTAGACAGTTAAATGAGAATTGAATTGAGTTACAATGACAGGAGTTTGGAGTGCTTATGGATACATAGAAAACGTGTATATTTATGAAACACTTTACTTTTCAAAAGTAATCTAAACACTTGTATATCTTAAATTTTGCACCATCGTGTATAGGACAATACATGAGCTGTCAGTGTACCTTTTTAATTACAAAGCAATTATAAATTCTTTAACCTGGCATTTATGTAAATAGTTGTACAGCTATTCAGTGGACAGAGTAGCCCCTTTACCTGCAAACTATTGAATATACATATATATATATATATATATATATTAGTTTTTGCGATATTGAGTTAGAATAGCAGTGCCCGGGTGAGCCCTTGATCAGCATATATTGTATCTTCTGTAGGATGGATTCTGATTGATCGATGTGGGAAGCACTTTGGGACTATATTAAATTACCTGCGAGATGGTGCTGTTCCACTTCCAGAGACACGGAGAGAAATTGAGGAGCTGCTGGCAGAAGCAAAGTATTATTTGGTCCAAGGATTGGCAGACGAATGTCAAGCTTCTCTACAGGTAGGATTTCCACCAAGAAGCCATTCATTCTGTATCTTGCCTAGTTAGACAGGGAATAATTTAGGACAATGATACTGCACTGCCAAATTTTCTATGTCTTTTATAAGGATAGTATGTATACATAAAGAAATGTCAAATTTGTACAGTACAAGTCATGAGCCAGGTGACATTTGGACTATATTTCATGTCATTTTAATATATGTGCACATATAAATGCAGAGCAAATGACTTTCCTTTGAAAGTAATGTATAGCAGACGGTCACCGCTACCTAAGTTGTTCTGTGCTCTCAATAATGTGGGCAACAATTAAAATGGGAATGCTTCCCTAAATGCACTGTCTTCAGTCCTTGAGGTTCATTAGAAAATCTTGTTTTTTTGCAATTGACTGTAGCAGGTAGCCTTCATACCATATAGATTGCTGTGACCCTTCCAGCCCGTTCCCTATGGGGGGAATTCAATTCTCAGCTAAATAGTTTTTTTTAACGCTGCGTTAAAAAAAAGATGCAAAACGATCTGTCCGGGTTTGGACATGCAATCACAGGTGTTTTTACTTAATGCAGCTTTAAAAATCGTGGCATTCAATTTGAAAACTGGTAACGCTGCCCCCACGCGTTACCCATAGGTGCATACAAATTTTTAGTGGAGGGAAAGATTTAACGCGGCAGTCTAGAATAAAAAAAATGCTTGACGTACATTTGTATTGTATTACACAACCTTCTATTTTATAATATCTATATACAGTGCTTGTTTTTTACTTTTTTACTATACAGTTATTTGTACCATCACTAAACACATTAATACATACATATATTAGTTAGTGGTTATTGTGTTTTATTTTTTACATGCTTTTTGTAAAAAAATTCACTTTTTCCATGTTATACATTACCGAGCAACATCATTTTTATTTTATTTTTTACATTACTAAATGATTTCAATAGTGTTCTTATCTTTTTATTTTTTTCCCACAGCCATGAGAGGTACGATATAAAACTGCAGATTTGAGTATGCCGCGTTAAAAATAATTGAATAGCTTTTAATGCTTCTCCCTCCCTCTACTTTCAATGGATCATCTACTTGTCCGCGATAGGACCGTTTTCGCTAACAAAACAGTGCATTAAAAATAGATTTGAATGACAGGTAAAGTTAACGCTCTCCAGAATGAGTGAAAACTGCGTTAATATAACTTACCGCGGTGTTAAAAAAGAATTACCACTGAGAATTGAAACCCCAGTTCCCCCTCCCCCCCCAAATGTGTATCGTGCTTGTTTTTTTGTTTTTTTTTTATCATTTATTCTGCAGTTCATGTTACAAATTCACAATTTCACTCAATGCATATTTAATCTTTAGAAAGGCTCATGTACATGGCTGTTATTGTGGAAGGCGCATAAATGGAGCTTGAAGCTTCCAGAGAGAGGCCGGTTGGAGTGGATGGAAAAAATAGTGCTCTATTCTGTGCTGTCCATGCACAAAAAATTGTGCATGGACACTCCATTTAGCATAGGGATCAGAAAGCCCTATTTATAATTTTACTTTTGATTTAGTAACTGCAAGCTGAGTTAAGCTCAGAAGCCTTAACTTAATGATGTTTTTAATTCTGCAGAATAAAGATGTATATGAACCTTTCTGCAAAGTTCCAGTAATCACCTCTTCGAAAGAGGAGCAGAAGCTCATTGCCACATCCAATAAGGTGAGAAACAGACTTCTTAATGTATATTTCTTTCCTACGGACAGATGACACTTTGCCATTTTGAGAGCTGAACTAATTTTCATGATAATGTAGTCTAGTCAATAGTCTCTAGGGGTTTGTCGGCTAAACCAGTATTCAGCCAACCAAAATTACCTCCACAGGACGTAGGCAGCAGATACATTGTCAATTTCTCAGACCTAGGACAATAGAGAATTTTCAGTGTTTGTGTTGTATGAACAGTTTTAGACACATTAAAAGCAATCCTTATAAATAGTTGTACTAGTGGTGAAAGTATTGCATTAATCAAATGGCTGATCGTTACAATAGTCTAATAGTCTAGACCTATGAGAGGAGAGCTGAGAATTTTGGTTTTATATGTTGCTTTGGACTAATACCCGACCAGCATTGTATTTGAGGCATGACAAAAGGCACCTTAAATAAAAATAAGCATTCTGTAAAGTTTATCTCCTGCCAAAAGGATTATCTTGTGATCCTGAGAACAACTGGGTTAAACATTTTTCCATTTTGCTTTGTAACCACAAACTTTTCAAATGTATTTTGTGTAGCAGTTTAAACTGTGCGAGAAGTGTATGGGCTACACCAGGCATCTGCTAAACAGAGCCTTTATTACCAGCTGATAAAATCACTAACTCTATTTTGTCTTCCCCTCACAGCCCGCAGTCAAGTTGCTTTACAACAGAAGTAATAACAAGTACTCCTACACCAGGTATGGTTTTAATATTTGCTGTGTAATGTGAGTCTGGAAATGGTTTGACTTGGAGTGTGGAATCTGCATTGCTCAGTGAATGTTCCTAATCTTTAGCAGAATGTTTTGTGTATTCAGAAAGAACCACTCAGCAATTCTGTGTATAGAGAGACACACCACAGAACAGACCAGAAGGCACAAACTCAGTTCAGTTTTGTTTTTTGTTTTGTTTTATTTCTTTTTGGCAGATGATATATTCCTCTTCTTACAGGGGCTTGTGAAGATCATGTTGGATAACAGCCTAGGGGTAAATGTATCATACCCCGGTTTCTCCAACTCCCGCGAGTTTGGCGTCTTCGCAGCTTAAATTTAAAGCGGCGCTGCCTTGTAAAGGGAAACTTCCCTTTACAAGGCAGCGCCGATTTAAATTTAAGCTGCGAAGACGCCAAACTCGCGGGAGTTGGAGAAACCGGGGTATGATACATTTACCCCCTTGTGTCTGTTTACTTTTGTTTGAATGTTCTAGGCACAGATGGTCTCCACCTTTTCAGGTGGTGCAGTTTGCATGGTTCCAGTCAAGCTTATTTTAAAATGAAACCAATTTCACAATCATCGGACCAGCTAGTTCATCAGATTGTCTGCAAGGGTGCTCTAATTGCTTCTATGGTGGCTTTTGTGCGACAACCTCACTAGAGGGCGCCTCTTCACCTTTTGAAATGGACACTGTTAACTATGAATGCCAAGCTGGGGTGCTCATCGCCGTTTTTCAACACACTAGTCAGAGCACGCCCATTCTTGTGAAAAAGGGCCTTTAAGATGCACAGAGACTATGCCATGTTGGTGGTATACCTCAATCATCAAGTAGGCACCAAGAGAGCCCTGTCCGTGAGAGAAACCTGCAGGTTCTTGAGAGAAGTAGAACGTTCCAGTCTTCGCTGCATTGTTTACCCCAGGGGCCTCGGTTTTCTTCAGCTGGGGCCATCACTTCGGGGTGATGGTATCCCAGTTGCTCCACATGGTTGAGCACTCCTAGTCAAGGACAGAGTATGGACAGGCATTGCTGGTAGACGTCTTGTTGGTACCCTGGGGCTTAGGTCTGATTTACATGTTTCCTCCAGTAGTAATGCTTTTGCCGGTAGTTTAGAAGGTGTTAATGAGAGGACACTCGGGTGTTATTGGTGCCACCAGACTGGCTGAGCATGTCATGGTATTCGGAATTTTTCAGCATGACTGGCCTCCTGTTGTGCCACCTGGCTCTAAGACTAGATCAGCTATAGGTCAGGCTTCATTCTGCACCAGAGTTACATTGGCTGGCTTTCACGACCTAGGTCGTGGAGCCATGATCCTTAAGGCCAAGTACTTCCCAGACAGCATGGTTCAGACAATGATCAAGACTATTAATCATCTCTGTTTCTGACCTAAATCTCCGGGTTTGGCTGCCGTATCAGTTTTCCTTTAAAAAACTGTCCTTTTTACCGATAATGCTGACTCTCTTTCAGGGAGTGATGCAGGTGCAGCCTCCATACATCCTCCCAGTGGAATCTAAACCTTTTGCTGATGGCCTTGCAGCACTTTCCATTTCAAACTATTGGATTCTGTGGAGTAAAAGCTCCTTACCTGGAAGGCTTCCTTCCTCTTGGCCATCATGAAGACAGGGCTGTCCTTAGGACTAAGCCTTCTTTCAGTCTACAGTGGTTCCCAAGTTCTGAATCAGGGCATCATGATTCTGGCTTTATATCAGCGTAGGTCTCCTGATGAATGAAACTCTCTTCTATCTCTAGACATGGTGAGGGGTTTTAGGAATTGGGTCCATAAGATCTGTGAAGTTTGTGGGATGGATGATGACCTCTTAGTCCCACTAGTGAGGTCAGCCTCTAAACAGACCATTGCCAGGTGGATTACTCTGGTAATTTGCCAGGCTTTCCTGCCCCCGAAAAAAGTCCTGATACCTCGGTCTGTGGGTGTTTCCTGGGCGATATGGTATGGGGTGGTCACCTGGTCTGTGCATCCAAAGATGCTAGCCATGGACAGAAGCTTCTGTGCACTGCAATGTTTGAGTGTACCAAAACTTGGGTACAGCTTTGGGACCTCCTCAATGTTTCCAGTGCCCCCACCCACCCATTAGGAGGACTGGACAGCAGTGGGACATACCTGGCTGAAGAGGCCACTCCATGATTGGATCTCAGTCATGTGATAGCCTGAAAGCTTACCCATGGGTGACCTCTTTGGTCAATGTTGTCCCACTGCTTACCAGAAGGCTGCATCACATTAAATGTTGTGATGTGGCTGGGGAAAATTTCTACCATTTAAATAGAGCCAGACTAGTTCCCTACAGTTTGCCTGTAGCTCAGACCTTTCTTTGACTGCATTATTAATTATATATTTTTTTGTTTTGCAGTAATTCAGATGACAACATGCTGAAGAACATTGAGCTGTTTGACAAACTGTCTTTGAGATTTAATGGAAGGGTTGTGTTTATTAAAGATGTGATTGGTGATGAGATCTGCTGTTGGTCATTTTATGGCCAGGGTCGCAAAATTGCAGAGGTGTGCTGCACATCCATTGTGTATGCTACAGAGAAGAAGCAAACCAAGGTAGGCTGGTTTTTATTGTTGTATTTCTTTGTATTTTTACTTTTAAATTTGAAGGCATTTTTACAGGACAGTAGTCATCCAAGCCTACATTTTTCTATGCATTTTCTTCTTTCACTGCTATCCCCCACCCGTCAAACATTACCAGATCAGGTTGGTGCAGATATTTTTCATAAGTCTCATAAGATTGCTATCTTTGAATCTGCTTGTTTGCTGCTTTGTGGTGGTGGTTTGTGTCACATACACACTGCTGGCAAACTTCAGGCAGCTGACTCTGATTAAACCCTTTTTACTAGTCAGTCTCCCACTTACCCTTCACACAGGTTGCAACATTTTAATGAAGCTTAACAATTGTAATGTATTCAATTTATACAGTACCCTAGGTAAATGTTTTCTATTATGTTAGCATTCTATATTATGTTAAACTAAAGAGACCTGCCTTTTATAACCGCTGTAAATGTAGCTTTTCTAGGCAGATATTTAAAAACTTCTCCCAAAAACACCAAAGGACAACTATATATTCATCTCTTAACATACCAAATGCAAAATGTATTCTGCATACATTTCCTATTTATAATTTGGAAATTATACATGTTTGAGTCTTACCATGCTAATACCAAATGTACCCTTAGTGTATCTGTTGTGAGTTGCACTACTTTTATGAATATTGAATATACCTAGTGCTATTAATATGCATTCTTTGTTTTGACCCTGTAAGGGAATGCAATAGCCAGAACTTATTCTGAATTTGATTGTATTACATAATAGACACAGATAACTATTCTTTATTATTATTATCATAGATTTGTCAGGTGTCACAGTGCTCTGCAGTGCCATACAGTAGGGAAAAAGTTAGAACTGGACATAAAACAGGGAAATTCAAGTCAGGCAGAATAAATGCAGACATGAAAACAAAGGGTATGAAGGAACTTGCTTGTTAGAGAGCTGACATTCTAAGTGGAAGATGGCACAGCTGAAATAAGAGGAGAGTGTGTGGTTCAGAGTGGAGGTTGTGAGGGTGTATTAATGTGAACAGTGTTATTGGGGATAAGTTAAGCTCGAAAAAAGTGATGGGTTTTCAAAGAGCATCTAAAGATTTGAAGGCTGTGGGAAAGCCTGATTGGGCATGGTAGGGAATTCTGTAAGTGGGGAGCAGCATGGGAGAGGTCTTGTGAGAGGTGGTTACCAGAGACAAGACAAGGAGCAGGTCAGAGGTAGATCTAAGAGGGCGGGAGAGAGAGTATTTTGATATGAGATTTGAGATGCGTGAAGGGGTGGTGGTAAGGGCTTTTTATGTAGTGAGTAATTTGAATTTGCAAATCCCTACACTGGCTCTCTGTGTCCTCCAGAATCAAAGTGGTGCAGCAGATTTTGGGTGGTGAGAAAGGAAGATCAGTCTAGCGGCAGCATTTGGGATGGATTGATATGTGGATATATGGGTTTTGGGAATGCCAGATAACAAGAGGTTGCAGTAGTCAAGACAGGTGATAAGAATTGGTAGCATGATGGGTAAGAAAAGGGCCTATTCTGGAATCGACAGGACTGGGAGAGAGTTTGGATGTGAGGAATAAAGCAGAGGACAGAGTCAAATGTGACACCAAGGCAGCGGATTTGGGAGACTGAGGAAATTGGGGTTATTAACAGGGAGATTTGGAGGTAGGTGGGGATTCTGGCAGGAGAGAAGATAAGCTCTGTTTTGGACATGTTGAGCTCTAAGTAGCATTGGTACATCCATGTTGAGATGGCAGACAGACAGTTGGTTACATGAAATAATACAGAAGGGAAGAGGTCAGAATAGATTTGGGTGTCATCAGCGTAGAGGTGGTACTGGAGAGCGAATTAGTGCCCCAAGAGAAGAGGGTACAATGAAAAAATGAAAGAGCGAAGAACAGAGCCTTGTGGGACCCCAAAAGATAGTGGGCCTGGAGGGGAGAGGTAGAAACACTAAAGGAGTGGTTCAATAGATGGGAAGTGAACAAGGAGAAAATGGTGTCACGAAGGCAAACGGAGTTAAGGGTGTGTAGGAGAAGAGGGTGATGAACAGTGTCAAAAGCAGCAGAGAGGTCCAGGAGATTGAGTATGGAGAAATGACTCTCTGCAGTAAGTGGATCATCAATCCCTTTTGCAAGAGAAGTTTCAGTAGAATGTTGAGGGTGGAAGCCTGGTTGCAGAGAGTCAAGAATGTAGTGAGCGAAGAGTAAGTGAGACAGTCGTTTGTACACTAATCGCTCAAGTAGTTTGGAGGCAAAAGGGAGGAGAGAAATAGGGCGGTAGCTGGAGAGAGAGGCTGGATTGAGAAATGGTTTCTTTAGAATTGGGGAAATGGGCGCATGTTTAAAGGAGGATGGAAGTGTCGGTGGAGAAAGAGTGCAAAAAATGGACATTAGGTCACTTTTAGTTGACAGATAGTTTTATACACATGAGTGACTGCAAACCTGCCAAAAACACACAAAAAAATTGTTTACAATTTGTAAAGTATAAATTCTACAACGCATAACTCCCATCCGCTATAGAGTCGTACTGATTAGCCCTGGAATGGATGTTTCCCATATGATTTCACCTGTTTTTAAAGTCAAGTTTTTAATCTTTAAATATCATGTTGCAATAGTTTTGTTGTTTTCCTATAAGTTGTTATCTGTGTTTGCTTAGGTTGAGTTCCCAGAGGCAAGAATCTATGAAGAGACGCTTAACATTCTACTGTATGAGGCACAGGATGGACGAGGGCCAGACAATGCTCTGCTGGAGGCCACGGGAGGGGCAGCTGGGCGCTCCCACCACCTAGAAGAGGATGATGAGCGGGATCGCATTGAGAGAGTTAGACGGATCCACATCAAACGACCAGACGACAGGGCTCATCACCAATAGTACTTTACACATTCATTGTCATTTCTCCGTCCACAGAAGAAATCTATCTGCTCTCATTCAGTCCAACCCACACAGGAGGAGGCCTGTCTTAACGGTTGAGGTTGTTATCTGGGACACGTTTTGTGTTCCAGTCCAGCCTCTTCACTTACACTTTATTTATTTAAATCAATTTGAAGGGACACTTACCTCAGTTGAATATTTTTTCTATTTTTTTTTTATTGTATTTTTTTTTTTTTTCCTATGTATGGATTTTCCAATTTACTTGCTATATATTTGTAAAGTGGCCAGCAATTAAAGAGCTGACAGGATATGACAGAAGTGGAAAAATGAAGATGAATCTGTGTCTGAATGGACTTAATGTTGCCTTAATGCATTGCTTGATATGTACACCTTGTCTGTATACTGTATGTAAATCAACAAACACATACTATGCTTCAGCTCAGCACAAAGGATTCCAGTAAAATCTGTGGAGCTAATAGATTAAGTTTCAGCAACTTTTGCTGCATTACTGATCAGCTCTGTTAAAAAAAAACAAAAAAAACAACTGGTTACTATGTATGTATTGAACCGTTTGTGGCTCTACAACCTGGGAGTTATTCTAATCACTCAAACAAGCAATGCACCTTCAAGTATTTGACTCCTGTTTTATGTCAGGATTAATATACTATATGTTTTTAAGTAGCTTTAGTCCCTTGTGTATAAAAATAATTTATATTGCCCAAGCCCCCCAATAAACATAAATATGAACTCTGTTTTAATCTTTCATTGGTTTCTCGGGTATGTATTTTTGTGGCATTAGAGAAATTGAATGAATCTTTGACCACCTAAGTAAGGACAAGCATGGTGTTCCTCAGAGCAAACAAAAACAACTACAGACCTCCCAGGATTACTGCCACCTTGTGATCCCTGATAGGAAAAGTAAGTTTAGTAACTTGCATTTTGTTGGAAAGACTATAACAAACCACACTTATTTGTAATACAATACAAACCAAGACAGGTTACAGTTGCGTTGTTGCCTTCCTCTGGTAACCATCTCCTCTTCAATCATTAGAGTGCAGTAATGTCCATACGAGATTCCTCATCTTGTTCACGTCTGATACAAAGCAGTAGTCTCTCCTAGCAAATGTAGTGTACATTGTTTGTTATCTTCAAGAGTTTATCCTCTGTTAGCACTACATTAAGCTTCTGTACTTCATCTGTGCTGGCCCCTCTGTTAACCTTGCACTCCCCACCTGCGTCATGGGATGGCCAAGTCTAAGGTGAAGAAAGCCGTGTCCTAATGACACTCTTGGATGATTTCGATCATGGGCACATTAATGTTTAAATGTGACGTGTGTACTTTGCACTCACCAACCGATACACTATTTTAACCCCAGTAAGGTCTAGCTTCATTTTTTGGCACTAGACTTCCTCTACTATTGCTAGATACCCATAAATCTAGGCATGTGGTGTTTCTTCCAAGTTATTTTCCAATTAGGGAACTAACTCTGCCTTTGGTTTTCAACCTAGTCCTCTCTTTGTTCCAGAATCCCCAGCATTTGAGTCTCATTATCTGCAATCTCAAGTTCCTAACCTGGAAGGTGACCTTCCTCCTGGCTACCTGTTCAGTATGGCTGCTTTATCTTGCAAAGAATCCTATTTGATCTTCCACACAGAAGGGGCTGCTGCCTTACTCTTCTTTTATTTCAAATTTGTATTTTTTTGTTGCCCAGTTTGTTACAAACAGATCTCGCATATCAAAGTGCACAGGAAAAGGGTATGTAGGGTAATGGAGATATGTGAATAAGGTTGGTAAGATTGGAAGTGCAAGGGGGAAGTTTTGGGGTGGAATGAGGAGAGTGAGCAGATGATAGGGATTGCTGAGAGCCATGATCAGGTAAGATGTTGTCCACAGTCATAAGGAGCAGGGTGGAAAAGAGGACACGTGAGGATAATTTGTGAGTGTGAGGTTTGTTTTTGCTTATGGAGGCCAGTGATTGGTGAATGCAAGAAACAAAAGTTCATGGGTGCACGCTAGCGAGGAAGGAAGAAGTGAAGAGGAAATAGTAGGGTAGAGAATAACAGAATGCTGAAGAGAGAAGTGTGGTGAAAGTGAGCAAAAGTTAAATGAAGTGCATGGTGTGATGTGGCAGAATGTGGAATAGTTAAGGTAGGTAATTGAGTTTAGGGGGGGTGGGGTGTGGGTCCAAGTTGTGCAGGGCAATGGAACAGGTGGAAACTGCTTTACTAATAGAGTAGTCTCTGCAACTTTGACATGTGGTCCAGGATGCTGACATTTGGCTCAGTGGGCCGAGCAGGGATGGCAACAGCAATGAGCGTATTCACCAGGCCTTCTGTCAGACTGCAGTTTTCAAAGGCAGAAAGTTTCGACTGCAGTCGTTCAGTGTCTCATTTTTTTGTTTGTGTTTTAGTTCTAGCTTCACCATTTTGTTTTTCCTGCCCCTTTTCTCTTGGATGACGTTAGTACATACACATTTGTATTAGGCTCATTCCAAGAAAAAGCTTTTCTTCTTGTCTTACTGTTAAATCCTTTTCTCAGAGCTCCATAATGTCGGTGCATAATGTCTCTCCGGACCTTTTCTTTTTGTATGAAATCTCTTTATTTAAGATTTTATAAAGAAGAAACATTCATATTACACATGGTTACAAGTTATAGAGTGCAAGGGTATTGTACAGTAGTTAAGAGATTCTTGAAACCCCGGACCCCTGTATAACTCTCCATTCCTCAGATATGTGTAAGGTTCATCTAGATGGAGCAAAGTTCTTTCATCCAGTTATAATAAATAGATACATACATGAGGACAGTAATCAGGGATGTTGTAAGGACCTCACCATCTGCTGAACTATGAGCAAAGAAAGCTGTGTTCTTCTATTATGCCCCCTAGTTGGGGGGGGGGGGAATCAACTTTAATATCTGTTATGTTTCTGCCCAATTAATAACATTGGCAGCAAATCCCGTTTTATCCAGCCACCTGGCAGTGCTAATTATGTTGGTTATATAGGTCTAGTAGACTAGCGGTGAGAGAAGGCTGCAGAACCTACAACTCCTAACAGTATCATTCAATCTACAGTTTCCACAATGTACAATGATCTACGGCTGTTCTTTTGTTAACCTTACTTCTGTAATGTAACATTATCCTCTCAGGATTAACATTACACAAGTATCAAGTTCATTGACGATCATTTGTCAAAGTGCATCTTTCACTTACAGAGAGTGAAGGCAGCCATTTTTTTGGGTCATGAAGTGCCTCATAGCTCTAACCGCTGCCTAGTGAAGAGGCTGCAATTCCATGAATATTGGAACAGCACACAAAATGGCTGCTTCCACTGTCTAGTTGACAGGTGCTCTTTATACTTTTTAATATATGTATGTTTTACGTATTCTATTTGGAAAATTACACAATTCTGTTTAGTTTATTATTATTATTATGGAAGTTTTTTTGTGGTGAAATAAAATATAACAGTGAATCATACTTTTTGTCACATATTCTGTAAAATATGCCAAGTGGCAAGACACTGCTGGATAGGACGGGTGTTGGATGCCAGTAGTCCATTATTTTGTCCTGGGCAGACCACATTCATAATAGCTGTAGAGAGGTTAAACAGGAAGAGCTTCTGTTTTCTGCAAGGCATTATAGACTCGATATGTTATTTCAGAAAGTTGTACCATCAGCCCAAAAAAAGGGAAAAAGTACAATACACAGTTAATGCAAGATGTGCCAGTTTGTGTTGTAAACGAAGAGTCTATAGCTCAAAAAAGCCAGGAGATCTTCAATGTTGACAGCATCATTTTGGTTACTTCATGTTTTCAGGCTGAACCAATGTCATCAGATAGAAACTGGTAATGCAACAGCGGCATTTAACAGCTTCTTGCACAGTCCCAATATTGTCTTTACTAGATTTATTGTATAGCTTAGGCAGATCTTGTTGGTTAGGATTTTAGTCTAGGAGATGTCTGAAACAGAAACACATGTTAGCATCAATTCAATATCTCGCTGTAAAAGATAAGTTGTATAACGTGCCTTGTGCTGTATAGTCTATGCAGAAAATTTTAGGTAAGTGCTCATGTTGGAAACCTGCTCCCAATATCAGGCAGGCAGGCCAGGAGCTGTGAATGTCTCTGCATGCAGGTGCCCCCTAACCACATACAGCTATTCATTGGAGGGAACACAGATAAAAGTGTGTAAGAGTATATACATCTAAGTATATATGCCAAAGTTTCTGTAAATACAAGGTGTATTATAAGGGGAAAAAAATAGAACCCCGCTTTGAAATATAAGGTTATAAAAAGAGGCTAGAAGTGATGGCAAAAGTTTTCTCCTTCATTCGGTCTGGGGGACACTGCTTACCATGGGTTGTGGAGGGGAGCTTGGGAGTTGGCACCTAACTAGTTAATTTAGTACTGCTGGCAAACCCCTCCCCTCTACAAACCCCCTGCCTCTTCCTGTCCAGTTTTTTTTAGGTGCCCTGGAGTTGGGTAGCCTTTTTGTTTAGTGCTTAGTTTAATGTTAAGAAATTTTCTTTTTTCTTTTATTTTTTACTTTTTTTTTCAGGTGGCAGCGCTGGAGTGTGTTCTACTATAGAGAACACACTTACAGCTTGGCAGCGCAGGCATTCCTCTGTCAGCTGAGAGCCAGCGGTTCTCACTGACAGGGACTGAAGTACAAAGTGCCTGATTGAAGGGAGTGACAAGCGGTCTCATGGACCGCTGCACTCCTATAGCCTCCCCGATAACCGGCGCTGCCATTACAGGCATAGTGCGCCGGTTATCGGATAATGAAAATGGCGGCGGCCATCTTGGATTTCGGCTGCAGCGCCGAGGAGAAGGGGGCAAAACCAAGATTCCCCCCTCATACATAGGAGGGGGGCATCGGAGACCTCTGTCCTAGAGGTCTCCACCACTCTGCCACGATTATGCATGTTCTTTTGGAGTTTTTTGAGGAGAAGAACATGGAAAAGAACTATAGGAAGGGGGAGCTAATACATAGAGTTCCCCCTCTTCTTACAGAGAGAGAGATGGTCTTTCCCAGGTCTTTTGGCGTCAGCACAAGCCCGGGAAGAGGAACAGAGCTGAGGAGAAAACACAGACTGCTGTCAGATCTTCTCCCATTGGTGGCCCTTGGGCTAAGTATCACCTTTAATTACACACATATCTGATGTGTAATACTGGGCTAGCAGGTTTACACTATAGCCTCCTGCTAGCCATAGATATTTTTGGTGTTTACTATTTGCAAGTATAACTTTTAAAAATATATCAGTTGATTACTTGGTATTACTCTGTTCATTACATATTTTTCTCTCCCTCTCTCTCTCTCTCTATTATCTATCTGTATATTCAGCTAGATTTTTTGTTTAGTCTGTGTGCTTGGTGTGCCTTCCTTTATAAATATGACAGATAAGGGAAAGGGCCCTATGCCAAAATATTTCACATGTTCTAAATGTAATGTTACATTACTATGTGCCCAGAGGGACCCGTTGGCGCTCTGCACGGCATGTGAAGCAGAGGCTTCCACTGCACAGACCCAGCAGGTTTCAGTCCCATCGTCGGTGGAACCGGCCTGGGTAACCTCCCTTACAGTCGGTTAGCTCTTTAGCTCAAATGGTCCTTCAGTCTAACCAGTTGCTGACTACTGTGGCAACTTCGGTGACTAGTAATGCTAATACGCAGTTAGACCTCCCGGCTTCCTCAGGTTCTAGTGCTTTGAGTTTGCCGGGACCATCCTCATTACAGACTGACCCAGCCCTGGTTGCTACAGAACCGGCATGGTCTACAGCTTTTATCAGAGGGCTGAGCAAGCTTAACCAGCTGCTTGGCCCCTCAAATACCCCGCCTGCTAAAAGAAGGAGGCCTAGATATGTTAATCCCCTCTTGGCCCTCTCAGATTCTGAGGAGGAGTCCGAGGAAGAAGGGGAAATTTATTCGGACACTGACCAAGGTCATTCCTCAGAGCAGGGAGAAGTGTCTAAAGGCCAATTTGTTAACGATTTGGTTTTAGCGGTAAGACAGGCGTAGGATCTCCCGGAACCGGAAGATGTTACCCCCAGGGACAGAAGTCTCTTTAACAAGGCCAAGAGGAAGGCCAGCCATTTTCCCCCTTCCGCGGAACTTAGAGATATTGCTGAAGGGGCATGGAAACATCCTGATAAAAAAATTCTCTATCCCCAAGAGGTTCTCTTCCCTGTATCCCTTACAGGAAGAAGAAGTGGTTCGCTGGGAGAGTATTCCCAAGGTGGATATCCCTATTGCTCGATTGGCAAAGCATACCTTACTCCCAGCCCCTGGTTCAGCGTCCCTTCTGGACTCCAATGACCGCAAGGTTGAATCCCAGCTCAAATCCATATTTGCAGCTGCGGGTTCTGCCTTTAGACCCACATTTGCCTCAGCCTGGGTGGCTAGAGCCATGGAGGCAGGGGCAGACCAGCTAGCTGAGGCCTTACAGGACTCCGAATTTCTTCCCCTAGCCTTACACTTAAAGGAGGCTTCGGGGTATATTTATGAGGCAGCCCAGAACGCAGCGGCAGTCTCCTCTTCCATTCAGACGGCCTCCATTTCAGCCAGAAGGACGCTTTGGTTGAAATCCTGGGAAGGTGATGCGGAATCAAAAAGGTCCGTTGAAATTATCCCCTTTTCGGCTGCAGGTTTGTTCGGCCCGGAATTAGATACCCTTATTTCCCAGGCCACGGGGGGCAAGAGCACATCCTTGCCAGTTTATGCTAACAGGAGCCGCACCCCGAGGGGTAGCTCCTTTCATCAGCCCTTTCGTGAGGCCTCTCCCCATAGGGGACAGCCCTTTAGAGGCAGGCAATCCAATTCCAGAGGCTCCTCTACCAGAGGGAGGTCCTCGTTTGCATCCAAACGCCAGGCCCCTTAATCTCAGGAGAAGCCTGCGTCCTGACGACCACCCTGTATTGCAGGGGACGCCTGTGGGGGGACGTCTGTCTCTGTTTTACGAACAGTGGGCAGCGTCCTCCCAAAATCATTGGATTCGGGAAATTATTTCAGAGGGGTACAAAATAGACCTTTCAGGACCGGCTCCACGCCGTTACTTCCAGGCCCCTCTTTCCCGAGATCCAGTAAAAAGACAGGCTATACAGGATTGTGTAGCTTCTCTTCTAGCTCAGAAGGTCATCTGCAATGTTCCAGATTGCCAGATAGGAACAGGGTTTTATTCCAACCTATTCCTAGTCTCCAAGCCGGACGGCTCCTTTTGCCCTATCCTAAACCTAAAGGGCCTCAATGTCCACTTAAAGGTGGACAAGTTTCGGATGGAATCTCTAAGGTCAGTGATAAACGGCCTAGAGAAAGATCAGTTCATAGCGTCCATAGATATAAAGGACGCGTATCTCCATATTCCCATTTGGATCCACCATCAGTCCCTTCTCAGATTTTCGGTGGGATCAGTTCACTATCCGTTTCGGGCCCTCCCCTTTGGCCTATCAACAGCGCCAAGGGTCTTCACAAAGATTATGTCAGTGATGGCAGCATGTCTTCACCTGCAGGGTGTTCAGGTCGTTCATTATTTGGACGACCTGCTAATCAAGGCTTCCTCAGAGAGTTGCCTAAGCTATCACCTATCCCTCACCCAAGCGGTTCTCGAGGGCCACGGATGGCTGATAAATTTAAGGAAATCCCAGTTGGTTCCGTGTCAGCGCATGGTGTTCCTGGGACTCATCATGGACACCAGCAAACAAAGGATATTTCTCCCGGTAGAGAAGATCACCTCTATTCAGAAGGTAACCTCTCAGGTTCTGTCTTCTCCCAGACCCTCAATGCACTTGTGCATGAGGCTACTGGGAAAGATGGTGGCCTCCTTCGAGACCATTCCCTTCGGTCGAGCTCATTCTCGATGTTTCCAGTGGGACCTTTTGTCGAAGTGGTCAGGTTCACACCTACGCCTAGATCTTCAGAAGATTTCTCTATCCAAGAGGGCGAGAACATCTCTTCAGTGGTGGCTGTGGCAGGATCACTTGAATGTGGGCAGATCCTTCGCACCTTGGTCGTGGATCATAGCCACGACGGACGCCAGCCTCAAAGGTTGGGGGGCGGTGGTCCTGCACCTCCGGCTCCAGGGATGTTGGTCGGTTCAGGAGTCGGCTCTCCCAATAAATGTATTGGAATTGAAGGCCATTCTTCTAGCCCTTCAGGGAGCGCAATCCCTTCTTCAGGGCCACCCAGTCCGTATCCAGTCCGACAATGCCACGGCCGTGGCATATGTCAGCAGACAAGGAGGAACCAGGAGCGCAGCGGCTATGGATATCGCAGCCCAAATATCGGTTTGGGCAGAGCTATATGTTCCGGCAATATCAGCAGTTTTCATTCCAGGAATAGAAAACTGGGAGGCGGACTATCTAAGTCGAAACCAGATGATGCCGGGGGAGTGGTCACTTCACCCGGAAGTCTTCCAAGCTCTGGTTCACAGGTGGGGTCTTCCAGACATAGACCTCATGGCCTCCAGACACTACAAAGAGGTCCACAGGTTCTGCGCAGGGGTAAGAGATCCCCTAGCAACGGCAGTGGACGTCCTGACGATGTCATGGGAATTCAGGATGGGATATCTGTTTCCTCCGATCCCCATGCTTCCTCACGTCCTCAGACGAGTTCGACAGGGTTCCCTACCAGTAATTCTGGTAGCCCCCTTCTGGCCACGGCGTGTGTGGTTCGCAGAAATAATATCTATGGAGGAAGGTCTGGGATTCCACCTTCCGTATCGTCACGACCTTCTTCTTCAAGGTCCATTTCATCACCAGAATTTACATCAGCTCAATTTAACGGCATGGCTGTTGAAGCCAGCCTTTGGAGGGCTAGAGGGTTTTCTTCCAGTGTAATTCAAACGTTGATGCGAGCTAGGAAACCAGTGTCATCTCGCATCTATCACCGGATTTGGAAGGCATATATTAGATGGTGTGAAAGTAGGACATACCACTCGTCCTCCTTTCGCCTCCCTCGCTTGTTAGCTTTCCTTCAGCATGGCTTAAAGGCAGGCCTTAGATTAGGCTCCTTAAAGGTTCAGGTTTCAGCCCTTTCGATATTTTTCCATACGAAGTTGGCTGACTTACCAGACATTAGGACTTTTTTCCAAGGAGTTCTCCATATACAGCCTCCTTATGTCCCTCCTACAGCTCCATGGGATCTCAACTTGGTTCTGGACATGCTCAAGGGACCCCCTTTCGAGCCTTTGAACAAGGCGGATTTGAAGTGTTTGACCTGGAAGGTCCTCTTTCTTCTGGCCATTGCCTCTGCTCGCAGAGTTTCTGAATTAGGAGCCCTGTCCTGTCGGGAACCTTATTTGGTGTTCCACGAGGACAGAGCGGTGTTAAGAACCTTTCCTTCTTTTGTGCCAAAGGTAGTTTCGGCTTTTCATCTAAACCAGGAAATAATTGTTCCGGTTTTCTCATCCACTTCTCATACGGATCAGCAATCGATGGAAAAGTTGGATGTTGTTAGAGCTCTCCGCATTTATGTTTAAAGAACTTCCCAGATTAGACGAACTGACTCACTGTTTGTTCTTTATGACGCTACTAAGAGAGGCTGGCCAGCCTCAAAACAATCCATCGCCAGATGGATTACGTCTACCATCAGGCAAGCTTATATTAATGCTAACCGTGCTGTGCCGGAGAGACTTACGGCCCATTCCACCAGATCGGTGGGGGCCTCGTGGGCAGCAAGGAATGGAGCTTCTGCGGACCAGCTCTGCAGGGCAGCCACCTGGTACTCTGTCCACACCTTTACCAAATTTTACCAGTTTAATATATTTGCCTCTGCGGATGCAAATTTTGCTCGTAGTGCTTTACGAGCAGGGCTTTCAGAGTAGTCCCACCCTTAGGGGGCTGCTTTAGAACGTCCCCATGGTAAGCAGTGTCCCCCAGACCGGATGACGGAGAAAAGAGGATTTATGTACTTACGTTAAATCCGTTTCTCTGATTCCGTCTGGGGGACACTGCGATCCCTCCCTTCTGTTTTCTTCTGTGTGTTCTTGTGTGACTGCCCTTTTTATCTTGGGCTTGTTAAAACTAACTGGACAGGAAGAGGCAGGGGGTTTGTAGAGGGGAGGGGTTTGCCAGCAGTACTAAATTAACTAGTTAGGTGCCAACTCCCAAGCTCCCCTCCACAACCCATGGTAAGCAGTGTCCCCCAGACGGAATCAGAGAAACGGATTTAACGTAAGTACATAAATCCTCTTTTTTGGGTGAGGGTGATGCACTTATAGAAGCCAAGCATGAACTTATAAAGAAGAGAAGTTTTCTCTACTGAGGTTCTGCTGCATTGTGAGCATATTTTGGTGACTTGGGTTTGCTTAGTGTGCAATCTTTTTTCTTTTTATATTTATTTACACTTTTCTCCCCCATTTACACTTGCATTTCCTAGTGTGTGCTCCCTTTTACACCTTTATATCTACAGTTTCACACACACAAATACATCATCTGACTCACTTCCTCCTCCCCTACACCTGTACCTCAATCCCTCTTTTCCATTGCCAGGCTAGTATTTGGCCTAGCAATTTATTCTCAATATGGTGTGCAAGGCATATGAATGGGGGAGGGGAGGGGGGCAGCAGTGATGAGTTTAATCACACCAAGGAGATGGCCGCATGCCTGGCTCAAGATTCAATGGTTGGGCTTTCACGGGAATAAAGTTGTGACCATTTTTTGACCATTTTCAGACTGCCAGTATTTGCTTAGCATGGGGCAATGGGGCATTCCCTTAATTGTCTCTAATCAGGGCCGGATTAACCCGAGAAATAACTGGGCTACAGCCCAGGGGCCTCGAGCATCCAGAGGGCACTTGAAAGTGCCCAGCGGCATTTTTGATCGTGCGGGGGTGTCCCCGGCCCGATCAATGCTGCTGAGCCTGTCACTGTAGTTCTTCTGCGGCGCTCGGTAATCTCCTTACTGAGGAAATCTCGTGAGAGTGAGACTAAGTCTCACTCTCACGAGATCTCCTCAGTATGGAGCTTACAGAGCTCCGCAGAAGAACTACAGTGACAGGAGAACAGAGAGGTATGCTCTTGGGGCAGGGGCGGCGTGTGGCTTACAGAGGGGGCCTCATGGGGAATGGAGACCCCCTTAGCCCAGGGGCCTCTATTTCCTTAATCCGGCCCTGTCTCTGATGCTATCCAGTACCTTTGCCCCCATTTTGTTGCGGCTTAATGCTGCTCCATACCTGTCTTCACCCAGCATGCATTTTTTACAGAACTGTCTCCATGGACCAGGTAAGTGAAAAAATGAGTATCACTAACAAACTGTAATGGCATTAAGAATAGTGAAAATGAACAATACAACTGATAACATCATATCACATCACATTACATTTACATGTTAAATTCTCTTAAAGCCATAGAATTTCTGATCTTTAAGGAATTTCAGGCTCTCTAAACCTCATTGGCGTGACATTCTGGTTAACCCTGGATGAACACCGATATGTAAATTTAGTGGTCATTAAGAAGGCAAAAGGATAATTTTTAACACTAGGTTTCATATTGACCACTGAAGACGTACAGTTCTTGTTTGAAATTCACTGGGACAATCAGGTCCTCCTCGGGAGCTTTCTATTACTCTGGAAAACGGTTGTAGAAGCCAGTCCTTAGGACATAGCCAACTTTATTTGTTTTTGTGGAATGTACCAAGCATATTGTTCCTCTGCTGTCACCTCAGTAGCAACCCTTGAAGCTAGAGTTGAATTCCGGATCAGACACTCAGACAACCAAGGTCTCTGCATATTGCAGTGTAAAAGTGAAACCAGAAATAGGCGAATTTCAAAGTTTTTTTTTTCCCAGTGACTTTTCCTCCCTCCTTGATAGCTTTATCCCATACAAATACCTGGGGTATATTTACTAAACTATGAGTTTGCAAAAGTTGATATGTTTCCTATAGCAACCAATCAGATTCTAGCTGTCATTTTATAGAATGCACTAAATAAATGAAAGCTAGAATCTGATTGGTTGCTATAGGCAACATTTCCACTTTTTCAAACCCGCAGTTTAGTAAATATAGCCCCTGATCTCCTTTTAGCAGAGAACTATTTATGGATTTCAGTTTACTTCCTTATAATTGGGTTTGGATTTTTTCTGACACCATAGCATTGGCGTCTCTTTGCCAGACACTAGTAATCTGTCTGAAAAAACTAATCTTTTTTGCTTGGCTGAGGCTTAATTTAGTTAGATTGACCTGTCACCTGACATACACACCCCTCCCTGGCTACTGCACCCAACTTGACATTTTTTATAGAAGCCTCTCTCTGGACCCAGTAAGTCAAAAGTTAAGTATCACTCCTGACATTCTCAATGGTGATTCTAACGCCTCAAAAAAGACATGTAGAAATCTGAAAAGCAAGAAGTGATGTATTTTAAAAACGTATTTTGTATAAAGATTGTGATGTTGGTCAAGAGGAGTGCAAATGATAGCAATCAGCTGATGCTGTGCTTGGAAGAAGTGAATGGCTGAACTGAAAAGAGGAGAAAGTGAATGAAGAGGTAGGGCTGAAAACATGGAAACTATAGTTTGAAGAATTATTTCTATCCACATTACTACACAATCTGTGCTGGCGAATAAAGTGTAGGCTACAATAGGAAAGTGAGCCAGGAGATGCAATGTCTGAGGTGATCTGGATTTCTCTTATGCATAAGGGGATGAAGATTTGCTGAGGAACAGGTCATGGCCAGGGTTATTGTTCACTGAAAGTGCATTGCAGAGACCACATGAAAAGGGAACTAAAGAAGGATAGATATGGGATGTTTAGGAAAAGTAAGCATATTTGTGTTGTTGTGGTTCTTAGTATCGAAAGATAATCTAATTTTCAAGATGGGCATCCTTATTTAATGCAACCTTATTTAATTGTTAATTTAATTTTAAATGTTAACAAATGACAGGAGATCATGATTTCTATAGATGATGAATTCTATACGTTCAGAGTATAATTCTACTGCTTCAAATGATTGTGTATACAGTAGTCATTACAGATGAATGATCCCCAGCGTGTAGCTTACCACAGTCAGATGTCCATTCTTGGCTTTGTACACCTGTGTCTCAGCCCCTGACGTGAAATCAATAGCCCCTTCCTTGCCTTGGAAGTGAAATATGATGCTAGGACGAAAATAATGAATTATTTCACAAGCAATGTATTTCTTCTAATGTGACCTGTCTGTACAGTGGGTTTGTAGTCCGAATTCATCTTCATATATATATTACCTTCCTTTGCCTATTTTGACTGCATCTTGCTTAGAAGCCAGCATGCACAGCTTAGTGACTACTTCAAATATATGGTCACATTGTAATATAGCATCACCCTGTAATGAAGAAAATAAAGTCTTTATCCACAACTCATAAGTCCCTTGAGCTGTATCAGCAAAGGTAACAAGAACTGTCTCATACCTTCTGCTTCTTGTCCTCTGGAGAAACATGGATGATTAGGAATCCATCACTCAAGTTACTAACAGAGATTTCTACAAATATATTCAACAAAAAGAAATGAATGCCATGTTTAATATTAGTGCAATATTTAACTTTACAACTTGTTTTATTTTACTCTTTACTTTCTTGCAGTAATTATAATGCCACAATACTTTTTAATCTATTTTTATTTCATTGTTAAGTTGTGTTTCACTAGGTGAGAGTACCGTTTTGTTATCATTCTAAGTCAGATGTTCATTATTATTGTTGTTACCATTAACTTTTATTTATATAGCATCAACTTATTTTACAGAGAATGTTTATTCATTTCCATCAGACCCTGCCCCAGTGGAGCTTGCAGTGTAAGCTGTCTACCATAAAACACTAACATGAACCTACCAGTGTCTTTGGACTGTGGAATAAATTGGAGCCCCCAAAAAAACACCTACACAAACATGGAAACATGGGAATAACATACAAACAAATAACTAACTATGCATACCTCTATGTTTGAGATCTGCTACTAAGTTCATACTACACTATGGTATATATTTTTCTTGAGTTCCAGCACTCAGGTGAGGGATCTGTAACTGCATTCTTTTCCCCCTCCTTTCTCTACAGGAAGCCTTGATCCACTGGATGGTAGTTCTGTTTGAAAAAGCTTGTAAGGGCTTAATACTGGGAATTTCCTTTAATCATCCTGGCCTTGCCCCTTAATTAACCCAAGTATATCCCCATTGTCTAAGTCAAATCAGCAGGTGGCCACGTGGTGTATTGGTATGAGAAGGTATAGCCCTGTAATAGACCCTTATGACATACAGCCATTCTCAGAGGGTCCCACTATCTAAGGCCACTCCTGTTCCAGCCCCAGGAGTATGGGAAAACTAAAGGAAAGCGTGAGTCCCAGTGGAGGGTTGATGCCATTTTTGCTTTCGTCCTGGGAAGAGCTCCAGCTTTGAAGTCTAGACTTCTGTTGTACTGTTCTTCCTACATCTGTAGCTCCAAGGAACTTTGTGGGTCTTGTTGACCTGCTGAAGCAGGGAGACCTAAGGCTTGACCACTACCACACTGGTAGCGGGAAGATTATCAGGCCAAGCAGGTGGGATCAGCAAGTTATCTAGGTGACTCCTTAAGATAGTGGTTTAAGGAACAGATAATATGATAAACCTGCATTTATTTACTGTTTGTATATATTCTGGTGATTGTTTTTACTACAATAAATGTACTGTTGTACCTTTCTAACTGCTTTCATCTGAGGTACTGGCCGGGCATAGTATGGGCCAGATAAACCCGGTATCTTCTTATGTACCAAGCAATCCTTTATGAAAAAACCTAACTTACCCCAATATCTAAAGTACCCCTAGAGGAACACACACCACAGGTTGAAAAGACCTTTACTATATTTTATAAAATACATGAGTGAATAAATTGCTCACCAGAGGATGATAATTAAACAAAACATTTAAGGATGAAGACTAACCCGCCCAGGATCAGGTGGCAATACTGAGCATGCTCAATAGTATGATGTCTTATTCTACTGTTTGTTTTTTTTTACCTTTTAGACTTGAGTAGTCAATCTTTTCCTTGATCTTGGGTTGCTCAGTCAAATATAGTGCCGATTGTGTCAACAAGAGCTGGCGAGGTCGAGCTTTAAACCCATGCCTGTCGTACTTAATAGCTGCAATGCCATACTGATCAGATGGGGACAAGAATATTATGCAGGTCATTAGAAAATAATTCAGTCAGTCTGATGATGGAAGACATGATATTATACAAATATAAGTCCACTTAAATCCAGAACCTCTTTCTGAAGGTCTCTCCAGTAAAGATTATTGTGGATTGGTCAACTTTGAGCTTGTGAATGTATCATTGCTGTGTAATCAGCAATGCTGGTTTATATTCTCCTATTATAACCAGTCAACATTTATATGGAAAATGTTTGTAATCAACAGATTGCTATAAAATTAAATTCTGCATCCTTTAAGAGATATTCTGGAACATAGCATAACCCTGTTGCATTGATCTATCCTGCATCATGAACAATGAAGGGGCTTAATAAACAGAACATTGAATCTCTCACTGTCAAAATTTTAACATTTCCAAAGACAGTTGGCTGCAGATGGGTTTATTGTAGCATACAGTCATGGTCAAAATGATTGCACTAAAACACAATTTCCACCTTAACTTGAAACTAAAATCAGTATTTGGTCTCCACAATTCTTTCTCTGTTAATATTACAGACCATTTGTTTTTGATTCTGAATTTAATACTGTGTATTCTTTTGAATCAGAAACTGAAAAGAAATTGCAATAAATTGACTAAATTATTGATAATCTAGGATAAATATTTGGTAGCACAGAATTTGATCAATATAACTGCAGTCTAAGTTCCTACAGCCATGGATGAGCTTCCAGCACCACTCTGCTGGGAATTTGGTCCACTCTTCTTGTGCAAACTGCTTCAGTTCTCCCAACTGCTGTTTTCAGATCTCTCCACAGGAGTTCTATGGGATTTACATTTGGAATCATTGTTAGACAATTCAGAACAGTCCAGTTTCTTGCCTTGACCTTTGATGGAGACCCAGATTTCTGACACTAGATTTAACATTTCTCTCCAATATGGCTTCAAAATCTCCATGCACATGTTCAAAGTATCCAGTACCAAATGCGACCACAAAATATCATTGAACCTTCTCCGTGTTTGATTATAGGAAAGTGCTTATTTTCTCTGAAAGCTTCATTTTGCTTTGTGCAAAAATTAAGATTTATGTGCTTTAACAGAAAAGCGCTAATCTGTCCATAGGACATTCTCCCATAATGCATTTGGCTTGTTCAGGTGTGTTTTCACATTCAGAGAGGTTGGCTAGAGTACAGTGGCCCTTAAACTTCTTAATAACAATACATACACTGGAAACAAGAACATCAAGGTCGCTGGAGATTGATTTGTAGCCTTGATATTGTCCATGTTTGGCTACAATCTTCTGTCTGAAAAAATTCTGCCTTTCTTTCTTCTTTCCAAGCCCATTCCAGTAAACACAGTGACACAAAATAGGTGAATGAGACCTTTTCTATATGCCAGCCTGTTTAATGAGTGGTTATTATATTGCAGGCTCCTGCTACTCACCAAAGGTGAGCTCAGTTACACAGTGCAGGAGAATCACATGCTTGAAATCAAATTATTTCTAACTACTCCTAAAAGGTACCAATAATTTTATCCAGCCCATTTAAGGATTTCTATGTGGAAGAAGCTGCTTACATGTTTTTTATTTTTGTGTTTTATTCCATTGCAAACCAAAGAAATACAAATGTGAATACCAAAATATTATTTAAATTATTTAATGTAACAAACAATTCTAAAAGAAATGGTGCATGATTAGAAAAAGCTAAAAAGAGTGCCAATAGACCACAGCTGTAGGTCTGTGGGAGTCTGAACCCGCAACAAAGGTTATGCAAAGATGAACTGCTGATTTCTATGCTGTAAACTATTCTTTATTAATGGTAAAGTAATGAAGAGGGAGTACATATTAAGACTCACTGCTCTGCTTATTTTAGAGGAAATTTGCTTTAAACTCCACGGGGGGAATTCAATTGGCAACATTACTTTAAAAAGTAACGCGGCCTGCGCACTATTACCAATAGTGCGCATAATTACCATTAATACGGTAATCTTTAACGCTGGTTTTTGCTTGCAGCTCCCAAATCAGAGTTAAAATTACTGTATTAACGGTAAGAAATTTAGTGCCGAAATTTAACGCGGCAGAATTGAGCACAGGACAAGAGCACAGGACAAGAGCAACACTGGACTCAGCAGGACAGAGCACAGGACAAAAGCACCACTGGACTTAGCAGGACAGAGCACAGGACAAAAGCACCACTGGACTCAGCAGGACAGAGCACAGGACAAAAGCAACACTGGACTCAGCAGGACAGAGCACAGGACAAAAGCACCACTGGACTCAGCAGGACAGAGCACAGGACAAAAGCTCCACTGGACTCAGCAGGACAGAGCACAGGACAAAAGCTCCACTGGACTCAGCAGGACAGAGCACAGGACAAAAGCACCACTGGACTCAGCAGGACAGAGCACAGGACAAAAGTATAAAGCACCACTGGACTGATCACACAGGAGCAGGAGCACCACTACCCTACAACCTCCCTCTTCCCTGATCACAGCCCAAATGAAGATGGCGGCCGCAAGCGCCGAATTTATGACATCCGAGTCTCGAGAGATCCGACGCGAGACTTGGATGTCATAGCCTCGTTTCGGATTTTTTTCCCGGGCGGAAGTACCCGAACAGTGCTCGGATCCCGTCGGATCCGCACTGTTCGGGTGGGCTCGGATTAGCGGAATCCGAGCCCGCTCATCCGTAATATTAAACTGACTGTGATTTGGAACATTCTAGTCTATAACTGCTACTTTGTATCAACCAACATGTGGTTTCTATAATGCTATCAGAGACTATTACAATATGCTTTGATAGGTAGTGCTCAATCTATGTTTTATGAATTGAACAGGATTTTATGAAGTTATTACAGTTTAATATGGTATATTTCTTTATTATAATGTATGTTTATGTATATTCATATTCTCTATGAGAAGGAAACTTGTTTTTTGTTTTGTTTAGGGCAAATCAAGTTTTTATTTTAGACATTGAGAAGTGGAACGTCAAAATTCACTATTCCACCTCTTGCCTGTACATACACACGTTTTGCATTATTTTTTCCAATTCTGCCACAATTCTTTTTGTTATGGATAGCTGCGACGTTGTATCCATTGCTCAGCTTGTTTATAGAAAATTCTGCAATTTTAGTTCAGATTGCTTAAAAAATATTCCTTTAGCCGAGACTACTACTATATATGGAGAATAGTCAGATAGAACTGGTTTTGATACTGTATGCTTTCAGGAGCATTGTGTTCCATCCCCCTTTATGTACCCTTCCCTTTTTTTTTCTTCTGTACCCCGTTTGAAAAAAACTTATAAAAATCAATAAAAAATTTTACTTGTTAAAAAAAAATAAAAAAATATTCCTTTGAAGTTGATAAGGGAATGAAGGAGTAAAACAGAAAACATAGATTGTTTCAAAAGAAGACAGGTGGTAGATTACAAACATCTAGACAGCAGGTAATATATTAATATACATTAATCAAGCCAATACATCACTATATATTGAGGTTTTATTAAAATATATTCACCAATTACATAATTATAGAAAGAGATTTATGAGCTAGTTTTATAGAACTCTTTGGATTCCCTACCTTAATCTTGTCATGGTTCATGACCTGACGTGTCTTTGGACTAATATCCTGCTCACCTAAGTGGTAAAACACAAAACAAAATTACATTTTGTGGTCAGGAAAAACTGGCACAAAAATTAACTCTTGCTCATCTAAGACCTAGGGCTAGATTTACTAAGCTGCGGGTTTGAAAAAGTGGGGATGTAGCCTATAGCAACCAATCAGATTCTAGCTGTCATTTTGTAGAAGGTACTAAATAAATGAAAGCTAGAATCTGATTGTTTGCTATAGGCAACATCCCCACTTTTTCAAACCCGCAGCTTAGTAAATATAGCCCCTAATACTTTAACAAAGGCAAATAATACACTAATCTGTAGGCCATGTTAGGTGAAGTAAAGCAAATCTGTGTGGCTTTCTCCACAATCACTTGATGGCAGATCCAGAATATTTAAGCAAGTTAGCTTTGATCCTATACAATTCTTTTGTTTTGGCACCCTTCACTGCTCACAAAACTGTAAATGAAGTCACAAGTGATTAATGTTTTATACCTTTTATATCTTTGGCCACAAATATAATCTATATTTTGCCATATATTTAGACATGCAAAATCAGGACAAACTCCACCCAGAAACCTCTTTTGCCCCACCCCCTTTGATGTCCACACATTGGGACAGTTGAGATATATGCATATGCCCTATTTAATTGTCACTATCTAGACTGTATTCTAATATTATTCCTATAACAATACAAATACTTGAATCACACTGACTTAGCCTGGTCTCTTCAAAGGGTTGACTGATGCTTTGCTGGTAGCCTTCTTTCTTTCCCCGGAAAAGTTCACTGGTCAATACTTTTTGCTGCAGCTGCATAGTTAGAAAATAAACATTCAAACTAAATTGCGATATAAAAATTATGACAACTGTTTTATTACAGTAGTTTTTGGGGAATTTTCAAGGACCATGATTGGTGTGTGTTTCATAATCATACCTGCTCTGTTCTTTGAGGGGTAATGGTCCTGCAATATTTCCTAACCAAATTTCTTATGCAAATCTTATGTAGCAAATCTGAGGTCTGAAAAACAAGAAACTTCTCATGATTCACAAGATTTCTACCTACAAATGTTATCCTGCATTCAACTTACCATTGTGTGGAAATAGAAATATAAACACAGTTGGTGAAAGTAAAAAAACATGGCTAGCTCTGCTGTAAGATCCTACATTCTGATGATTAAGGGAGGGTCTAGGTAGATTAGGAAGAGAGGATATCTCTATTCTTGCATGAAGTGATCAGACACGAGAATGGTTCTATAGCCAAAGGCATGAACTTTTTGGGATACAAAATTGTGTCAGGGAGAGATATAAACTGATATTCATTTTAAAATATAAGAGAATAGTTGTTCTCCAAAGTAAAAAAGAAAAATGTAGTAATTTTTTAATCTTGACATATTCCCATGATAAAGGCTGAAGACAATGAGTCATCCTAGGATGGGTGCTTGAGGAGAGCCAAGGATGGCGACAGGTGCACAGCCCCCTCCCCGTCACATCTTCACCCTCAGTAGCATCCGTTCATGTCTCCGTTCTGCTATAATGTTCTGATTTTAATTAAAAACTAAATGAGTGAGAAATATTACCATGACCATTTGAAAAAGCCAAGTGGAGCTGCGTTTCAAAAACAGAGGAACATAAACATGGGGGAAGGTGAAGGAAGCCGTATTTTAAATTAAAAACAAGCTCGTTTTTACCAACCATGTATTAGCATAGTGTGGAAGGCAAAGGGGTCCCACAATTAGCCTAGAGCGGTCTAAACCCTTAATCAGGCCCTGCTTGCTTCCTTCAGCATTACTGGTGGTAGTCAGTTTCACGGTACTGACTACCCCGACACAGAAGACAACGACATGAGGATTCAGACTGAATAGTACAACGACTATCGCCGTTTTAGCCAAGTCGCAGTTGCTGATGACATCATTTTCTCCGCCGGCAACACAGCGAGTCGTGATCTGAAGTAATCTGCATTCTAGTAAGTAGTTTTTTTAGCAAGTCGGTGTACTATTCAGTCAGACTCCTCATGTCGTTGTCTTCTGTGTCGGGATAGTCCGTACCGTTAATAGGTACTACACCCAGCATTACTGAATTAGGAGCTGGCCAATTAAGTTGGAAACAGGGGTACTAGGATGTGATAACAATTCCCTACAGTAAAACTTCAGACTTATGACATAAGTTCTCTCAGATTTCATAAACTTTTCAGTGACTTATAGTTCACTTACATTCAACTGATGCTTCTTACATGGATTTTTCTAGTTTAGTTCCACCTTGATTAATTCCCTACAGCTACCATGCTCCATCTTAACCATGTGTTAACAGCAAAACTCTATTGTGCAGAATGTGGTCTTAAATAAAGTCTAAGGGGTTTACTATTGAGCAGTAGTAACACTGCAAATCGCAGCAATACATAACGCAGTACCACTGCTATTTGCTATGCAAGGGCTGATCTGGGAGTCATGACAAAGACCCCGCTCCTGCACAAACTATTTTTACTCTTGATGAAATGCAGAAAGTGAAATGCGCATGTGCGTCTAAAGTCTGCGCATGTGCATAGCGATCTCACCTGGCGGAGGCTCAAGCAAAGCTTTTCCGGCTTAACTGGACCTCATGGAACAGGTAAGCTAATGCCATCCTGAGATGGTGTTAATTTGCTGCTCCATACACTTCTAGCATCGCAGTTCCCATAGAGGATTTCTCCTGCATTAATCTCTTTGTAAATTGTGTAGATTGATGTTAGGCCATTCTCCGGAGAAATGTTTTCTCCGGGTTTATAGCTGATTGAAGTTTAGTAAATGGAAAAAATATAGGTTTCAGAATGCTGTATTATGTCATATTTCATGTAAGTATACTTCAGCACTTCTCTTATAATGTAGAAATATTCATACCTTTGTCATAGCTGATGGTGGGGTGAGCCAACTCTTGTCCAGGATAGTTTTAGGCACATGGTCCTTCAATTTCCAGAGGTAGTTATAATGCATCAGGCCAAGGAACTCTCTGTTTTCATCACCTGGAGTTTTATTCCGGTTAATAAAGCCAGAGATAAATCTAGACAGGTGGAGAGGACAATTTTTATACAACAAGTGCAGCCAATGTTGAGAATCGAGTGTAGGGATAATTTTCCTATTTGTAATGGGGATTCCACTATGAAGTAATCAATAAGAAAAAAAATGTAAAAATACAACTGAAATGTTATTTTGATGTGTAAAATATTTCAGTAAATGTAATATGTTTGATTCCCACCCAGTTATTTTGTACTCATACTGTACACTGATTTGTGAGGAGCAACGCTACATGGTGACTGCTAATTGTAAACTAAAACTAAGTAGGACGTATGAACATTTCATATAGTGACAGGTTATACATGTATACTCTAGTTGATATTTATCTTACATAGTGATAAAAGGGTACGGAAATAGTAAAA
This sequence comes from Mixophyes fleayi, assembly GCF_038048845.1. NCBI lineage: Eukaryota > Metazoa > Chordata > Amphibia > Anura > Limnodynastidae > Mixophyes > Mixophyes fleayi. The sequence continues at coordinate 324,170,662 of NC_134402.1, read as the reverse complement.
ACACAGAATAGACCATGTACAGAGCCCACCTACTATTTCTCTGTGCTGCCATTGCACATATCTAGGAGATGGCTATAAGTGAATATGCTATAATGTTCTAGTGGCTACAGTGTGGCGCAGCAGCGGTAGGAAGTGCTTCAGACCCAAGATCTTTAGGGAACCAGCTGTGAACACGTGTGTGAATATCATGCTTGTGTCTTTCTGTACCACTGCAGAGGCACCAACACAGTCTGTGTGACATTTCCAGCAGTCTCATGTGATTTCAGGACTTGAAAGCATCCAACATACACCAAAAGGCCATGCTGGGACGTCTGCATATCTGGCAGGATCCAGATCCCAAGGATCTAGAGCCTTCCATGTGCACCATCTTCAAACTAGCTCAGAGTAGCAGATACCAGAAAACAGAAACACTGCCTACAGGCACAATGGCCAAGGGGAATGTGCCCTCATGCTTTGCAACTTTTGCTTTTATTTATTTTATTTTATATTTACTATATGGGCAGCACGGTGGCTTAGTGGTTAGCACTTCTGCCTCACAGCACTGGGGTCAGGAGTTAATTTCCCAATCATGGCTTTAGCTGTGGAGTTTGTATATTCTTCCCATGTTTGCGTGGGTTTCCTCCAGACGCTACGGTTTGCTCCCACACTCCAAAAATATACTTGTTGGTTAATTGGCTGCTATTAAATTGACCCTAGTCCCTCTCTCAGTCTGTGTCTGTGTGTGTTAGGGAATTTAGACTGTAAGCCCCAATGGGGCAGGAACTGATGTGAGAGAGTTCTCTGTACAGTGCTGTGTAATTAGTGGCGTTATATAAATAGCTGATGATGATTATTTGTTATTTTACTAAATTATTAAACATTGCCATAATATTGAAGAAAACAAGAATAAGAGATTTTCTTTAGATATTTTGAAAGGCAAAAAAAACCAATGAAAGATGGAAAAGCAAGATGGAATTAAATATTTTATTCACATAATCCTTACTTCCTAATAGTTTCTGCAGCCCATACCCGCTTCTTGACAGACCTGCGGGCTAAAACCCCTCTCCAGCACGATTCAAGCTTAATAGCTGTAAGACATAATGGCAGTGGTTAGTTGAGTGATCAGTAGAATAATTGAAATACAGGCGTACCATGTACTATACAACTTATGAAACGAAAAAATTGTCATAACAAAATGTCTATAAAATTGGGACTTGCTATAAATCAACACAAAATGCTGATACTGAATACTCCTAAACACTGCACAGCTTGGTTTTAATGTAGCCTTACTCTCATACAGTACCCATGGATTCATCTAATGATAGTATGGTTAGAATATCTAATGGTTATGATAGAGTTAAACAGTTTTTGTACATACAGTATAAAGCATAATCATTTCACTGAAAGATTGTAACACTTTCAATGTAAAAATACAAATCAACTAATGGTGCATTAAATGTTGCCTTAAATAAATAGTCATCATATTCATATGCTCAAAGACAGAGAAAAGCCAAAGTTTCATAACTGTTCTGTGGAATGTTCGACCCACGAGGCCACACTATGTGTTCTTCATTTGGAACCACCAACAACTGCAAGTAAGAAATCTGCTTTTGCCCCAGCTCTTATCTCCAGGCTACAAACTCATTTACCAACGTACTGATGAAGCTTCTTTAGGCTGAACATTTAACTGGAGAAAGGAAATAAGAGCAGAAATCCATGGGTCACTGTACCTGCTTTCTTCTTTTTCACATAAGCTCTCCTTCCTAAACACCCTTTGTATTTGGCTTGGATTTTTGAAACTACAGTTAGAGAAAAGATGAAAATTTAGGACACAAAAACAAACAAGAGATATATTGTGGGGAGTATTAAATATGACATTACAATATAGCTGATTGAAAGTCACTGTTATTTCTAGACAAAATTCTTATGTAATTTCCTTTGTAATGTAAAAAAAGCACACACAAACACATACATTACATATAGAAAATAAACAATTTTAAACATAAACACTGTTAAACATAAATGCAAGCCATTATATGTATCTATCTGAAAACAGATACAAGACATCATTGAAATCCAAAGAGAGCCACCTCACGTCGTTTATGTAAAAGGATTTACAAGTAGTGGTGTACAGTGATCATTTTCATTTGTTATGGGGAAGTGGAAAAGGTGATGATACAGAAATCAGAAAGGGAGAGGGAAGGAATAATACATACTGTGAATATTTAACATCATAACGTTTTCAATATAGAGTTAGTAATTCTTTTGTATACACCATATTCTTTCCTCGCACAGGGCCTGATTCATTAAGGAAAGTTAAGCAAAAGTAAGGCAAAACCATGTTGCATTGGAGGTGGAGATAAATTTAAAATGTGATGGCAGATTTATAGTTGGTGTAGGGCATGTCCTGGATCAACTTTAAATTTCAGTGTACAAATAAACGATCAGGTATTTGTGTGCTACATAAAAAAAACAGACAGTATTTTCCTTATGTGCAAAATAATAAACTAATTTGTACCCCTTGTATTGTAACATGGTTTTGTCCAGAAAACTTAAGTAAGAAAATTTACTAAATTTTTTAGCTTAAATTTCCTTAATGAATCAGGTCCACACAGTGTTTAATCACTGTGGTGGATCGATAATGGGATCATTTGTGGTTCGTGATTATAGGCTTTAGAATGCTGGTTTATCTGAAGAAACTTATTCTATAAATTTGATACACATCTGCAACATATTTGCAATCTTACATATTTAACCCCCGCAGCCATATTGTCAGTGCCATGTAATAGCACCAGCACTCTGAACCCACTGCTTATTCTGAGAGCCAAACTAAATTAAAAGTGAAATAAACACAAAATCACATTAAAAAACCTTACACAACTGACAGTGTTCACGTTTCAGCTTTGCAGATCGGGCACCTCATCCCCCAGTATCTTTAGCATAGTATCTCCTGTCTTAACTCATAATACCAAGCAGCTGGTTAGACCTAATTGGTTCACACTATACCTAATCAGTTCATACCATAGTTCTACCACTAGAGGGCTCTAATGCACGTCTAACCTCAGCTTTCCTACCAGTAGTCACATACATCGAATGCAAATAGAATTTCTATTGTAAGACCCCAATCTCATAACAGTGAGTAACAATTTTTGAGTGGAGTTTCCAATTATCATTTATGCTATACTCTAGATAAATCAGAGAAGTAAAAGGGGAATATAAACGCATAAATTTAGGCCCAATAAAGACTAGCTTTAAAGAATTCAAAGTGATTCTCTTCCTCAAACATGAACACATCCTGGAGATATCCCAAGCAATCACAGTTTTCAAAGCAAATAATAGCTCATGAAATTTCATATGCGCAACGCTAGCGGCAGCTCATAAAAAGCAGAAAGAAGCATGTTGGAGGGCTGAAACTTTAGAACTAAGCCCTGACTGCCAAACATCAGAGGAACCCTAAGAAGGTATGGTCAACTAAATCGAATCCTGTCTAAAAGGCTAGCCAAAACTCTCTTTTGACTAAAACAGAGATACTATAAGAAAGCTCCTCAATAAACACATAGCAACAAAGGAAAGGGTTTTAAGCACAGCTGAAAAGTCCAGAAGGTTCCACTACCACATATTACAAGAAATATTCAGATGCCCTGATTCATATGCTAATGAGCCTTTTTAATTTGATTATGCAAGGCACAAATGGACTACCACCAGGACTGAGATTATGCCTAAAACGATGATGAGATCCCAGTGACCAATCTCACTTCTTAATGTAGATATAAAGATATTTGCATTATTCCTAGCTAGTAGGCTAGGCTCTGTCATAGCTACTGTGGGTTCACCAGAGTTTCATGCCTGATAGACAGCCTTCAAACAACACTAGAAAAACCATTTATTTAATTTATGCAGACCGTCGAAAGGTGCTCCTGGTTCTGCTAGTGGCCATCAATGCAGAAAAATCTTTGACAAGGATGCATGGCCTTTTATGCAGCAGGCTTTAGCCGCCATAGGCATCAAAGGTACCTTTTGTAAGGGCATAGATGCTGTACACCACAATCCAACAGACTCTGTGCTTGCCAATGGCTTCTCTGTGCATTGGACGTATTAACCCAGATGTGCTATTGACTATGATGTGCTATTGACTACAACCGCCTACACCTATCCCAAATTAACTCTGAGAATTTCAGGTTTACCGTGAAATTTTATAGAATCATTGTAAAGAATTTGGAAATTCGTGACTTGAATATACCCTTTAAACAAATACAGACCATTAACCATAATCCAATTAAAAATGTAGAAAATCAGAAAATCGAATATTTAGGAGTACACCTAATGTAATACACCATAATTAATAATCAACTATATATAATAAACTGTATTCAGCAAACTTTCCTCACCTCTTGGATTAGATTAAAACAAGTCTAGTGGTGTGCAATAAACCTATCATATCTTGGCTTTCTAAACTTATATATTTATGGCAGACTCAAAGTCCCAAAGATCTGATGCAGAACCTAATCTAAATTAATTTGGACTGGCAGGAAGCCCAGGGTCAAGAAGAGTATCCTGCTTAAAAATTTGAACAAGGGAGGTTAAGATGTCCCAAAAAATATTATGGCACACTCTTAGCCAAGTGCACACTATGGCATTCACCACAGTCGCTCAGAGTCTGGACAGGGATAGATGCTGACCTGTCCAACTTATTTTCTACATATACACTGTTGTGTATAAAACCTAAAAATAACTCTACATATGTGAGAATAATACCAACTATATCACTCTCACTATCTGGGACCACGGCACCCAGGCTTATCAATTACATTCTGATCCACCTCTATTTGTTTAGTTATGGAATAACCTAGCATTTGCACCAAGATTGCAACATTGACACAATCAATAATATATGGTCAGTCAACGGCATGGAGCATATAACAGCTATATTGTGCAACACCCCCAACAGGTTTACATGTACTTGAACATTTAGACACTCTTTGAAAACCCATCTCTTTCTTAGAGGTGACCTTATCCCCGATAACACTATTCACACTAATGCACCCTCACACCTGTCCCAATCTCCACTCTAAGCCACACTCACACACTGTGCCCTCTTCTACTTAGAATGTAAGCTCTCTAATGAGCAGGGTCCTTCATACCCTTTGTTTTCATGTCTGCTTTTATTTTGCATGTCCCTGTTTTATGTATGTACTGTTTTCCTTACTGTGTGGCGCTGCGGAGCACTGCGGCGCCTTACAAATCTACGATAATCATAATAATAATACAACTTGGTCTCCCTTGACGAGAACGAACTTCCACTCCAAACCATTTGAGCTCACCTCCTATTCCCTACCTCCCATAGCCACCAACATTACTCCTTCTGCCTTTACCCTAATAGTTTCCCCTTAGTCTGACAATTCCAACCCCTTCCTTTCCCTTCTTTCTTTTATATTTCAGGCATTATATGTTGTTCTTTGTTCTTAAACCTGCCAATGTCTCTAAAATCTTCTTCTGGTGACAGGCGATTGATTCACTTTCAGAACATTGATTATTTGCCATTTAAACTATGGTTTCCATTTTTTATCTGAGATGTTTCTTTAGCGTTATGATGTTATTAAATATTTGCAGTATTTATTCCCCTATCTCCTTTCCTCTCCCTTTCTGATTTCTGTATCATCACCGTTTCCAATTCCCCATAACAAATGATATTAATAAATAGTTTATTAAGCAAAAATAAAAAAATAGCACTGTCCATGAGAAATGACGACACAGCACATTCAGTGACAATAGTTATTGTACATGTAACTTACACAGATCATGAAGGAGGTGATGATACAAGCTCACCAGTTTATACAATTTATTTGCTACATAACAAAGACTTTTCCACATTTTATTTACTATAGAACTAACATTACCAATTGGCTATAAATATATTATCTTTACTTTCAGTGACTGATATTAATATTTTGAAACAAAACCAGAGGTGAGTGCATCTGATTTTAACTGCATGTTAATGGTGTTTAAAGCATATAGGTCAGTGTAGGACCTGCATATAATGAGGTGCCCTTGATGTTGGGATGCAGGCTTAAATGTTTTGATCAAAATATGAACTAATACCTCATGTTTTCGTTTTGCTAGACACACACAGATATGCAGTGTAAAGGATAAGACAACTGTCTTTTTGTTTGATATTAATATTACCCAGCTGATGCTTCTTCAGTTCAAATGAATCCACAGTGGAAAATAAAGTACGAGGAAAACGTATAAAGAGCTTTGTTCTGAAAGAGAGTACAACACATTAAATCAAATATTTCTGATTTATAGACCAGCAAAGGTTATGGTTTGTTCCTGAAGTGGCAGAGAAAATGCACAAATCTAGAATCTAGTAATGCTGATAGGCTCAAAATATAATTAATATATATTAAATAATTGCAGTAATTAATACTATATTATATGTACTTGGTTTTATAGCTTGCAGAACCCTGCTAAATTTGCCGCTTCCACCAGTGGTAATTAACTGGTATTATTTTTCCACTGATTCTCTGCTCTTATCACTTCTTACATGGTGAACTTTAGACAAAACTTGCATGCAGCTGTACTAAAGAAAGGGATAATGTGCGACTGGTTAGCATTGATGGAGAGAAATATTAAATGGGTAAAAGTGGTTAACTCTTTAAAATTAGGAAATGTGTCATGAGTTTTTGGTGCCTTTTTATGTAAAAAATGTGACTGTAATGTTCTTAAATACCCTTCTGCCAAGTCGCTATTTAATTGATCAAAGCCTGAAAACAAATGTATCCTTGGTTTCGACAAGCATGGTTATCTACCTTCCCAGCTTGTACTCATTGGGCTGGTAACCAATGTGCTTCACCAGTCTCTCAACTCCTTCTCGGGCAGGTCCAGCCCAGTTGGGCCAAGTTTCTGGACACAATGATTTGTACCTGCAGCACAAATGAAAGATACAATTTTACCTGTTGTATCTAAAGCAAAATCGCATCCTGCGGCTCATTTACTAATTGCAGAATATGTGACGGACAATCACTTTAAATTTTGCACAAAAGTATTAATTTAGGCGCCTAGCACATACTGTACATAAGTGCATGCAGGGGCAGAACACTACATCGCTGGGTTCCATAGCACAATTTGGGGAGGGGGTAATACTGTCCATCCTCCCACAGCCTCTGTTCTGCTTTCCTGAGCATGCATGGAGGCTGGGGTATGCACCACGTTAGGGCTTCCCTGTGCATGCTCTGTACTGTTAGTGGGTGCAGACAGGGGTGGAACTAACGCTGATGGAGGGCTGGTGGCAGCTTTCACCCCTTCCCCCATCTTGGGAGCGTCTGCCACTAGTTACATGCTCACATTCTGTATTGGAAAGCATTCCATGTTTCATACCAAAATTCTGTGCAACCACTTGCGGGATTGTGTACCTAGAAGCAAAGCTTTTTTTTATTAATACCAGAGATCTGTTAGGGAAATTAATAAGGCTCTCTAAACAGCAAGGTGTCTATTTGTCCGTGTTGCTGAATTGCAAATACTGTTAAAATGTCTAAAGATACAAAAATTGACTAATGCAAATATAAAGGTTATCAAGTTAGCAAAATTTTGTGGTGCGATTAGCATTAAGGGCAATTCAAAATTGAGCACTGAAACAGTCATAGTGAAAACAGCAAGTAAAGTAAGTGTTAGTCACAAAGAGGATACTAGACTTCTATAGCTCATAAACCTGCTGTTGTTGAATTATTATAACTACTAAGAGCAAAGATGGACACTTAGCTTTTCTGTGACTTTATTAAATAATGCTGAATAAATATAATTCTTCTTCCATTACTCCCTGTTGATTAGCCAACTATAGAGATAATGTTTTTAATTGAATTCCTAAATACCTCATGAGATTTTTTATCCAAAGAATAATCCGCAATCCATAATAGTGAACTAAAGGACAAAATCTAGTATCTGATTGAATTACATGGTACACACCTTTCTATGTCTGCCGCAGTACATAAATTTACCTCTGCAGGAATGTCTCATATTTTCTGCGGTAGGCAAATCCCGCTCTTCTGACTCGTAAATACTCCATTAAGCCCAGGTATTTCACCTGGTGGCGGACCAACATATCATCAAATTTCCCTGTGACCAACAGATGCAAACATTTAAAAGATATGGCATTTATTATTGGGCATCAAAATAAGGTTGGGATCTGCTCACCCAATGAGAAATAGACTTTAAGTTACTATAGTGACAGCCAGTGCTCATCCATGACTCTAGGTGTCTGTGTGTGTGTGTGTGTGTGTGTGTGTGTGTGTGTGTGTCTGTGCAACATTCCAGAGTTTGTGCTAGTAAATTACTTTAGTGTTGGAATTATATTTCAAGTTAAAGAAATACATATCATCTATATGTTAACAATTCACAAACCGACAAATGAATGAAGTTCATTGTTAAATATTTTCATCCATTCCAGCCAGTGCTACTTGTTTGAATTGTGCATAGTATGACTATGAGCTGTGATCGTGGATACTGCACACAGCTAATGTTTCCTTTACATACTGTTCTTACCTGGCTGCTTAGCATTGTTCGGCTTGATACATCTAATGTATGCTGGTTCCTTGGACATCAGGATTTCTATGAGGCATGACAAACTGTTCTTGAACTGAGTGGTTACCTGGGAGGACAGGTAAGGGTGGATATGTATTAAGGAATTAGGTGCTGTCATTTTGCATTTATGCTTTATACCTATAAATATATTGTGCTATCACATGTACATTATATAGAGCTTTACAGATAGAAATTCTGGGGTATCTCTTTGGTAAGTTAGCTCTCAATTTAAAAACACATATGTATGGCCCAAATATATGGGACTCTCATTGTTTAAAGTAGGACCACCCTATTAGCAAAAGCACTGTGGAGTGGTGGGTGGCTTCAACATACATTTGCAAATGTGTGCAACTAAGACTTTTGCATTTTTATCTACAGTAGAAATAGCAGATCTGTTGCTGGCTATAGCAGTGCGCTGGGGATATTTGTCTGTGTTTGTTTCTTTTAGGATAACCCCACCCTTTCATGCACCTGATATAGCTTATAAATTGATTTGAGCAACTTCCATTTTCTTTATTTGTCTGAGAGGCATGTTGATGTCAGTAGCTGAGGGGGAGTGCTGACATTGGATTGCTATTTGGAGGCTTCTGGGGTACCTCTTTGGTAAGTTAGCTCTCAATTTAAAAACACATATGTATGGCCCAAATATATGGGACTCTCATTGTTTAGAGTAGGACCACCCTATTAGCAAAATCACCGTGGAGTGGCGGGTGGCTTTAACATACATTTGCAAATGTGTGCAACTAAGACTTTTGCATTTTTATCTACAGTAGAAATAGCAGATCTTTTGCTGGCTATAGCAGTGTGCTGGGGGATTTGTCTGTGTTTGTTCCTTTTAGGATAACACACCCTTTCATGCACCTGATATAGCCTATAAATTGATTTGAGCAACTTCCATTTTCTTTCTTTAGATAGACATACATAGTAAGTTTATATCAGTGATTTCCACTCACAGAGCTCCATTTTATTAACGTGTAAATAAGAGTGAATCAGCAGACTAGCTTCCTCTATGTCCCCTTTTGTTTTTTACTTTATCCTATTCTATTGCAGTAAGTTCCACCTTCTAGTCCTAATTTGTTTTAGGAGCAGACTTCTGATGTAGAGCAAATGAAACACTTATCTCACCTCAGACCCCTGATTTCACAGTATGTTCAGGGGAATTATCAGGACAAAATCATTGCATGCAGACAATAAACAGCATTAACTTGGGGGAACAAAGTCCTTCAAACTCAGTAACAAAGACCTTGCACAATGAGAAGAACTATAAGGGCTAAGTATAAAGTTACATGAGGACGTTGGTTATATTATAAACTACATGTCACCATAAAATAAACCCTTCATATCCAAGGACATTCTTACTCCTTAATATCCAGGGCTGCATATTCCAGGAACAATCGTTTTGATTTTAGCAATGAGAATTTTTACGCTGCAAATCTTTCTCTTGGGCAACACTTTGAATAATCATAGAGATATAATACAGTTACTGTACAGGTGTAATGCAGTGGAAGCACTGAGGGGAAAACACATAATAGTTTTTGTGTTTTCCATTCTTATGTTGGGTGGTGTACAGTGCATGTTTTATAAAGGAAACATGCATAGGGTAGGGAAGTGCATGTCACCATCACTCTGCCATGGACATTTGGTAGAGTGAAGGGAGGAGGTAGGTTGGACTTCCATCCTGCAGTCTCCCTGTGATGTCCATGTGTATATCCCTTGCACTTCTTTTTTTTTATTTTTTTAAATATTTATTTTTGCAAGGTCAGATAACATTGTAACCAACATGCAGAGAAAACAAGCATATAAATGAATAGAGAGCATGAGATACGACCAGCGTATTATTATAGTAAATCTATGCAGAGGTGTCAATTGTGTACATTGAAAGTGATCAAGGATTTTAAAAGGTAAGATAGAGAGAAGAAAGACACGAAAGAAAGACATGAAACAAGGAGTAAAGAAGGGAAGAGTACATCATAGTAGAGTAGGCAGGAAGGGAAGAGAGGGAGAGGAAAAGACAATGGGAGAAGGGCGGACTAAAGGAGGTATAGTGTCAAGTGAAAGGAGAAAGAGCCTGAAAGAGCGAGAGCCATGGGTTCCAAGCTTTGGTGAAAGATTTAGATGACTTATTAAGGATGCTAGTCATGTAGCCTGTAGTGATGGTGGAGACTGCTGCCGCCAGTCCGCTGCAATTTGGCAGGTAGCTGCCGACAGAATATGTCTAGCCAGCTTATTCTGATGGCGCACCTCTTTGCAGTTCTTATAGGGAAGGATATTACAAGCCTGTGGTGCAGCTCTGCTCCATTCAACACCAGGTGAATAGAACAATGCAAGTACTGGGTCAACATGGTAGGATTGCATATGATTCAGCACAATGTTGATGAAATATGAGAAAATGAATTAGAGAGTTGGCTATGGAGCCATCCAGAATATGTATTTGTGGTGGTAGGTGTCTGTGTCCACTTACAGTCTCAGGTCGCTTCCTGTTGTCCAGTTCTGATGCATGAAAACAATCCCTTAAGATATAATTTTTAGATTTTATAACCACCTGAAAAAAGATGAGTTAGTGAAAATATACACTATACGTACACTGCAGAGGAAAATATACACTATACGTACACTGCAGAGGAAAATATACACTATACGTACACTGCAGAGGAAAATATACACTATACGTACACTGCAGAGGAAAATATACACTATACGTACACTGCAGAGGAAAATATACACTATACGTACACTGCAGAGGAAAATATACACTATATGTACACCGCAGAGGAAAATATACACTATACGTACACCGCAGAGGAAAATATACACTATACGTACACCGCAGAGGAAAATATACACTATACGTACACCGCAGAGGAAAATATACACTATACGTACACCGCAGAGGAAAATATACACTATACGTACACCGAAGAGGAAAATATACACTATACGTACACCGCAGAGGAAAATATACACTATACGTACACCACAGAGGAAAATATACACTATACGTACACCGCAGAGGAAAATATACACTATACGTACACCGCAGAGGAAAATATACACTATACGTACACCGCAGAGGAAAATATACACTATACGTACACCGCAGAGGAAAATATACACTATACTTACACCGCAGAGGAAAATATACACTATACGTACACCGCAGAGGAAAATATACACTATACTTACACCGCAGAGGAAAATATACACCATACGTACACTGCAGAGGAAAATATACACCATACGTACACTGCAGAGGAAAATATACACTATATGTACACTGCAAAGGAAAATATTCACTATATTGTACTTTGTCAATGTAAATGTAGTAAGTTAAACCTGCTTAATTACAAATAGACATATATGACAAAGTTGACATTATGATGAAGGTATTTTTTTCTTTATATGTCCTCTATTTCAATTATTCAAGATGATACCTGCAGAAAGGCCCAGATTTGTGGAATGCCAGAAGCCTGAGCCTAGGGTGGCAGAATCGTAGAGGAAACAGCATGTGCTTTGCAACTATACATTGTTATTTCTTACTCTATATGTATCCGCACTGTAGAGGACATAGGTATATGGGGCAAACATATCAGCTATCATCTGAGTATTTCAATTATTTATTTCATACAGAGGATGGTGTCAGGAAGCCCTGCTGCAATAGGAAAAGGAGGCACTGGTAAAGCAACGGGGCTTTTGCAAACAGCTATGTGTGTAAAATTGAAAGTGAACTTGCAATAGCAAAAGTTTAGGGTTGCTTGCAAAGCATACTTAGAGGTGTTCTTTATGAAACCAGTCTATAAAAGATGGCCTAATGCAGCTCCACTCACCAACACACCAACTCTGAGATACTTTTAAGTATATTTGAAAATGAATGATAACAATCAGAACACAATAATAAATAATAATAAACACAATTGGGTAACTTAGCATTACAATGCACTTGTACAAACATGTTTTGTTGCCCCACTCCCAGCAGTTGTTATGTGGTATGAGGCCAAACAAGAAACAAATTGCAATGGACACTATGTTGCAATCTTGTATTTCCCAAACTTAATTTCCTTCTAGATGCAAGTATCTGGTCATATTATGGCACTGGTCACATTACGGTATAGCAGTCATGGGAATGTATATGACCATATGCAGATATACTCCTCTTTGTAGTTATGGGAATGATTTGGGTCCCCTAATTACTTTTTACTTCAGGTACCTGCAACTGAGGCACAGCCTTGGACCCTGAGTTACACAACTACCATTCAGTTGCTACATTCACTTCTAAAATGAAACTTGTGATTTTTTGAATAATGAAATAAATGTAGACAAATACTGTGTATACTCTATCAACAAACATGTATTCTTCATTATTCTTATGTGTATTTTGAATGACAACATTGATAAAATAAATGTAAAAATATGTTTTAGTGTGATGGTAACAATAGCTATAATTTTAAATGTGAAATCCCAATTGAAGCACTGTGAGTTTCAGGTATTTATGCACAAAGACAATGAGAATTATTTTTTTTGCTAATTGCATGAACGTAATGGATATATAAGAAAAATATTCACATATGGCAGCTTACCTCTTTTAGATTCCTGTACAGCAAGTCGTTATTTTTTTCTAAAAATCCTAAACAAATGAATGCATTGAAGAATTTTGGATAAAAAAAACAAAACATATAAATCCCCATTATCACTATCACCAACCTTCATTTCAGTTAAAAAGATGGAATTATGAAAAAGTATTGTTTATTCTTTAATTTGTGATTCCCATACTCAACAGTGTTTGTAACTAGAGACAGACAAATAGATTAATCGGATTCTGAAATTTGGAAACCAGTCTCAATGGTCAAAAATATTGGCCAATATATGACACACAGTGGATGAGAATCCGGCTACCCAATTACAAAGCAGCATTGGCCAGCAATAGTCTATTGCTGGAATACCACTGTTCTATCGTTAATTCCTATGGGCTGGCAGCTATAATGAGACCAGCCCCATCCCTCCCGTATAGACCTCATTTACAGTCCTGGTTTGAGGCTGGGATGTTAAATGACTCGTGATGTGTGGTGGATTGAAAACAGCTGATTCGCTGGCTGTTTGGTCAAAACCGCCTGAACAAAGACAGGTTTTTTATACCTGCTTCTGATTGGCTCCATGCTGTTTGAGCTATCTTACCATTCAGAACATAAGATGAGTGAGCCATCATTGACTTATGAATTATGGCGGCAATCATTATTTATTGAATAAGGGGCAAATTAATATATAATTAACTTAAGGAGGCACATTTTATTTTTCATTATATTAATGGCCAATATTATTGTACCATTATATTATGCGGGCACTATGTACTGGCACATGTGTGCATCATAAATATTTATAGCCACATTAGCAATCAAATAGCATTGCCCAGTAAATATAATTATATATTCACATTTCGCCCATAATATAATACAATAATATTGCCTCTCACAACCACCTCTTTTGTTTTGACTCTTTTCCTGGTGGTCTGTCTCTCAGCAGCTTAGTAAATCTGGTTGTTTTTAGTTTGATCATGTTAAAAATTGCTATGGCGATTTGTAATGTCGTGTTTTGGGAAACTGCTTTTCAGCCTTTTACCTGGTGGTTTGGCCTATAGTAAATCTGGTGGTTTTAAAACTGCCAGAAAAAAACGCAGAAAACTGACAGATTTATCAAACCGTCCTTTAGTAGATCTCGCCCTTTTTCAGCTCAGGGTTGGTAGTTGTTTTTTTGCTTCCTACCCCCCATAGATACCTTGTGCTGACCAGTCATGGTCTGTCGTTTATTATATAATAGGGAGACCACTCATGATTTCCATATTATATTGGTCTCCCAGACTATCAAGAACTGGGTCTGATTGAGAATTTGGGGAAGGAGGCATGTTTTTTAAAAAATGATTTATTTATTGACTTTAAGTCAGGACTGGTGTTGAGGTCTATGGGGTCAGTTACCATTTTTCATTTCTGCGCGACATTCGGGACTTTTTCACATTTTGTAATGAAATTTGGCAGAATCACAATCAACAGAAAGTGTTAATAACAAAACACACACGTAAAATAACGTAAAATTTTATCGTGAGATAATACTTTGCTAATGTCTTTCCGAAGTATTTTCCAAAATATGTAAAATATGCAGAATGATATCAATGGCAAAACAACAGAAAACCATTGGGTATTTAATAAAGACAAAAAATTAGGCAGTTAAAAGATAGGTGTGCCTGAGACAAATGCTGAAATGGTACAATTCTTATATCTTACACAAAACAACATAAACATTAGCATTGACCATTATTATACTTTATATTACTATTTGCACACTTGCGCTTACTGGACCACCAAGCGCATTTCAAGGTACATGCCCACTTTCTGTTGTTTTTGGGTTGAACAGTAGAAGCACTTATGCACCTAATTCATACACGGAAAAGGACATTCCGGTCCATCAAACACTTCACATAGTTTGGCGTAAATATCTAAGTTTGTAAATCCATGCGCTTATGCAACCGGATGCGTTTACACAAATGTGATAGGACATCACAAAAGGGCATTTGCGCTGCGATTTTGCAATTTTGCACAATTGTAAACTGACCCTGCATGACAACAAGAACATCTACATTTTTATAAATCAATTTAAATCATTTTGCTGTCTGAGACAATAGCCTTATATTAAAGGACCACCTGTAGGTGTGATTCTGCATTCTGCTAAATCTATTATAAACAAGTAGACAATACAGTAGAAGTGACTTGGAAAGGCATGCATTGCTCTTTACAGCAAAATGATTTATATACAAAGAAAATCACATAATACAATCTATGGGGTGTTTGAAGGTTCAACAAGCATGAGCCCTACAAATAATTTAAAAGTCTAATTTTTTTTTGCCTTGTTCTTTTCACAAATATTTAATTTCTATTAATTCACCCAAAGAAAAAAGTAAGTTCCCTACTCACCTACAGCACAATATGTAACCTCCCCTGCATAGTGGATAATCTGGAAGTCCACCCAGTCGATTGACTTCCTATTCCCTGGGCCTGCAAGTTTGCGGCTGTAAATTACACACAGAGAAGAGCACATTCTCAGTCATTGTAGAGGGAAACGCTGTAAAAATGTACTATAAAACTAGTCAACTTCAACAATAAATAAATATAAATTGTAGGTGTCGCCAATTAAATAATGGGTTAAATATAAAAAAAATCTGTAGGATGTAGTTTTATAGTAGCATATCTTTAAGGCAAATCAAATGAAATTAAACTTTAGTCATCATGATGCTTTATCTAACAAAAAATATTTAGTATTATGTAATTTATAGAATGTGCATGATTTATACCCAGGGCATTCTTCCCATGAGGCAAGGTGAGAAACAAGTCTTAGGGGTATATTTACTAAACTGCGGGTTTGAAAAAGTGGAGATGTTGCCAATGGCAACCAATCAGATTGTAGCTGTCATCTTGTAGATTGCACTAAATAAATGAAAGCTAGAATCTGATTGGTTTCTATAGGCAACTTCTCCACTTTTTCAAACCCACAGGTTAGTAAATATAGCCCTTAGCCTCTACTCAACTCTCCCAGTACTCTGGTCCAATACTTGAATACAGAAGGAGTTCAGGGTGTCTCATACGCTCCTCCTGCAATCACTGTATTGCCTGACAGCATGAGAGGAGTGGGGAAGGAGAGAGGAAGAAAGTATTGTTCCTTTAATGCCGCCTATTCCTCTCACAGTGTCACTACCTATGCTCAGTCCTGCAGTGAGGGGCTGGTGACTGGAACAACAAGGATTGTGTATGGAGGGAGGGGGTGGCAGTGGTGCCTCAAAAGTAGGTGGAATGTTCTGATCCCACCATATTTCTCTCATGATTGCTTTTACTACTACACAATACTATAATACGTAATGTTACAATATTTCCATAGGGTACAGTGCTACGTTAGCCCTTCATAAATTCTAAATAATAATAATATCATCTCAGATAACACAGGTTTCACACACTTACGTTAGGAAGTGAGGGTGGTCTCTAACCTTCTCTTCCAGTTTTGCTAGAAAGCTGAGGTCTGTAGCTTCCCCGGGTCGCAAACATTCCTCATCCTATGACAGAAGGAGAAACAACATAACAACATCACAAAGCAGTGACACTAGAAGATGAGTGGTATGTGCCAAATATATAACAATGACATAGCATTATCTCAACCCTGTAATCAGTAACTTCCATTTGTATTTCATTCCATCTGGAACACTGCGTGAGCAAATTGTTACATGACCACTCAGTGACAGCTTGTCTCTATGAAGCCTAAGGAAAATGTGCAAATATTTATTTATTCGTTGTTATGGTTGCAGGTACGGTGGCTCTAGTTTCCCACGTGTTCTTGCCCCAACAGGATTGAAAATCGTATGACCACACCCATTTGAAGCTCAGTAAGGTGCTCAGTAGTGGACTCAGTAGAGGGTCCAGTGTGAGGCTGTGGTGTGTCCTGCAAGAGGCAGGGAAGCTGACACAGGGCCAGCTGGAGACAAACAAGGGGTCTGTTCAGAGTTGGATGCCGCCGGACAGGAACTCACGAGAGCCCTGTATTTGTAAAAAAGTGAGAGACCACATTAACTGATTGAGGAGTGAACCTCAACTGTACAAGGAGTTTGTATTGTGGGTACAGCTACTAAAGAGAAAGTGGTGAGGGGCTTAGCTGATAGAGAGTGGTCAAAAAAGGCTTCAGTGTTCACAGTGTCTCTGACCATTACACAAAGCACCATAACCGGGACCCAGCATCCCTAAAAGCTATTGGAATAAAGAAAGTCCCAAATTCATGGAGAGGGGGCGATTATGTGTTAGCCATATCAAAAGATTAAGCATGATGCCATGCGATTGTCAACAAACGTAGTCCCAGCTGGAGAACCCTCCACTATACCCTTATCCTACCTCATTGGAAAGATCAATCAGGAAAGGCCTCCTGACAGGCGCTACCTCCGGGATCTCATAGAGTCAGGAGTGCTCATTCCCAGGGGGACATCGGTAACTGTAAGTGCCTTATTTCTCTTTTTCATTTACATATACGTAACTTGCCTTAACATTTACAGCCAATCAGCCTCTGGGGGTAAATGTATCAATGTTCGGATTCTTCAACTCCAGCGAGATCGGCATCTTCAGCGCTTAAATTTAAAGCGGCGGTGCATTGTAAAGGGAAACTTCCCTTTACAATGCAGCGCCGCTTTAAATTTAAGCGCTGAAGACGCCGATCTCGCCGGAGTTGAAGAATCCGGACATTGATACATTTACCCCCAGATCTTTATACTGTGAATATATCACTCAGTCCTCTACTGCTACTTGGAATTTGACTGATTGCATTATTACTTATATATGCGAACTGGAGTCCCATTTCAAAGATACAAGGAACGGCACATTGGCTCTATTAATGGGAAAACAAGTACTCTGCTATAGTAGTGTTTTATCATTTATAATCTGTGAGCTTGGGATATATTTTCTTAACATTTCTGCCATATCGGGACTGAGGAGTGAACATTATTATTTATATACAGA
Organism: Mixophyes fleayi; assembly: GCF_038048845.1. Taxonomy (NCBI): domain Eukaryota; kingdom Metazoa; phylum Chordata; class Amphibia; order Anura; family Limnodynastidae; genus Mixophyes; species Mixophyes fleayi. The sequence continues at coordinate 324,152,576 of NC_134402.1, read as the reverse complement.
TTGAATGTTAAATAATGTGTACGGACCATTGTAAAGTATCTTTATGACTGTGTGGTTTAACCTGTCTTAGAACATATGCAATATAATTTATGCTTCATGAATTTTGTTTTACTTAAGCTTCATGAGTATGAATTATATATATTCCTATTCTATTAAATATCCGTTTCTCCAAATATTATCTCACATTTAGTAATCAGACCATTATTAACTGTTCCACATTCCCAGCTAAAAGCTAAATTTAGTGTTGCGTTTACGTTGGGTTAATAGTAGGAAAATTGTCCTGATTTTATTTGCTTGTTGTGCTTTGGAACACCTTTTTGTACACTTGAATTTTAGAGGTATACTTTTCCTACTGGTTGCACACATGAATCTTAACATTAGGGAGCAAAGATAGGGCAAAACTGTTGTATATTTACTAGCATTTGTCTAATTTGCTAAACACTGGCCAGGGGTTAGTAATGATTAGTAGATATGAGTTACCATACATGTCAGCTATTTGCACCTTATTACTCTATAAAATATATAATCACCTATATAGGGAGCAATTTTGTGGGCTGACCCAATATTCATTCAGCCCATCAATTTATTAGGCACTAATAACACCAGTGAGGTATAAGGCGTATATTGCACCTTGATAAGAAAACATGCCTCCGGAGAAATGGATTGGTACTATTTCACAAAATGATATATTATACCTTATATTATCACAGTACTGAAACATAATATATTAATATATTACCATTATAGCAATTATCCCCTTGTGCTTCTCTTCAACTAAGTCGCAAATAATTTTATTGTCAAAATACTGGACAGGCTCCCACTGTTTAGGAGAAAAAGTAGGTTATTATTACCTTGTATATATAAAGCAAATTTGTGTAGCACTGTGTGACATATCATTACATACAAGAACATCAAATAAATGGTAAATGACAAACAAGCTTACAATCTAATCTTGTGATTTATTTTTGTTTAGTAAAAGGTAGTAAAGTAGAAGATTGGGCTTGTATGCTGCTGAACATCAACACCAAGATCTCATGACATATTTGGATTTCTTGTACATGAGGAGCTATTATTTCCCTCCATATAGACAGTATAAACACATTACAGCATATTATATAATATATTTCTTTTATGGAAAGAAGCAGTACTGCTGAATATTCATAAATTCTAAAATATTGGGAAATATTCTATATCTTACCTGGAAAGGTTTCACACTATATTTGACATAACGATCATCGTAAAAATTATATTAAGTATTATTTGTGGGATGTGCAATTATTACCAGAAATTTCAAGTCCAAATGAGCTCATCTTATCTCAAGATGACAGCTTGAAAACAGGAATTCAGAGCATCCATGCACAACCATAAAATATATTATATTAAAATGACTTAGCTGTCCCAGGATAATTCCACACTTTATTGACCTGAGACATATCACCACCATTGGAGTCAAAGAAATCAGCAAAATTAAAGTTCCCTCATATTATAGTTTGGGATTTTGCTATCTATTCCATCCTGGTGGAATCATATGTATGTGGGTGGATATTTTTTAACACACACGTACAGACGGAAACTTCATGTACACACATTAGCAATGAGGAAATTAAGTGCAGTAGAATGTAAAAGCAGCTTCTGTGAGTTTGTCATGGTGATGTGCCTACTTTTGCAGCTTATGGCTACTTATGCACATAAAGATGGTAATAGAGCACATTAAGATAGTAACTTTCTTTATGTGCACAGAATTCATAAGCACAATGACTTTCTGATTAAATCCTTATAACTATGTAAATACATTTATGCGCCTAGTACATCATCATCATCATCATTATCACCATTTATTTATATAGAACGACTAATTCCGCAGCGTTGTACAGAGAGCTCACTCACATCAGTTTCTACCCTATTGGGGCTTACAGTCTAAATTCCCTAACACACACACACACACACACACACACACACACAGACTAGGGTCAATTTGTTAGCAGCCAATTAACCTACCAGTATGTTTTTGGAGTGTGGGAGGGAACCGGAGCACCCGGAGGAAACCCATACAAACACGGGCAGAACATACAAACTTTTCACAGATAAGTCCATGGTTGGGAATTGAACTCATGACCCCAGTGCTGTAAGGCAGAAGTGCTAGCCACTAAGCCACAAAAATAAAATCATGACTTTGCAAGCCTCATATTTTAAATGAAAAATTGGGCGTTGAATGAGTAATTTATGTGCAAGATGGGTATTGGCTGACCATTAATGCCTGCATAGAAGATGTGTGAAAACAGAACTACAATGGCAAGCTGTCCACTCTCAATGGCACAGAGTAATTTAAAACTTTAAAATGTCTGGCACAGGTTGTACTACCCTAAGTTGTTTAATCGCAAAATAAGTATCAAATACGTTAATATTTTAATGAGGCATCTCATCCTGACAAGGCAGGTGGGTCATAAGGACCCACGTGCCTGAGGCAGTGCTTAGAGATGGGGTTTCACCTGGTTAGCACACATACCTGGTTTGATAAGGGGCTTGATTTCATCTCAGATAGGCTTCCTGATTGTGCATATTCTTACATGTTGTAGGTTTGCACATACATTTTGGCATTATGATGCCTCAGACAAATGCATCTAAGCATTAAATAAGTAATATAATGAAAAAAGAACAACTAATATAATGAAAAAAGAACAACCTAAAATAAACTAGGCTCATGTGAAGCAGGCAGATCATTTCTTTTTTTAATGACAATGACTTAATAGCAGAGATATTCCATACCTCAATTCCTTCTGTTTTATATTCCTCTTGTTCTGCCTTTAGCGTCATTGTAATGAACAGTTGCTGTAGTTTTTCATTACAATAATTAATGCAGAACTGTTCAAAGCTGTAAACATAGCAGACACAATTAAATTAAGCGCATTCAAATTAACTTTCAAATGTCCCACCATAATTCTTGTGTATTGGCATACAATTTATACAATAAATAAATACCGCTTGAAGATATTAGTACATTGTACATGTTTTCTTGTTTGTTCGTGTGTTTCTTTCAACCATTGTTATAAACTATTAACTTCATTTACAAAACACATTTAATGAGCAGCTCAAGACGCATTGTTATTGGACCCCTGCGTCTAAATGGTACGCCCTAATATGCCTACTCTCCACTCTGAAGCGACACCTACGTGAACTAGAAGTGCACCTAAGTCTTCTGGGGGGGAGAACAATTTGAGTCCAATCTCCCATCACTTTCCAGCCATTCCTTTTATTAGATGAAGCATTTCCACTTTTCTCTACAGTAATGCTTGTTTTCGCCTCCTTGAATTCTTTAACTTAACATGAGTGTGAGAGTTATCGATACTGCATTTATTGCACATGGCACTTTTGCATGTTTGAAGCTTTGCTTTAGATCAGACAAAGTCCACTTAGAAATGTATTTTCTGTTGACTGCAACTGTGTAGGCCCACCAGCTCTGGGCCAGTGCAGAAATCAAGTCGTTTTGTGGAGTGGAAATAGCCATTCACACAAGTATCAGCCATAAAGATGTACTATTTCCACCCGTTTATCTCATTCCAACAATCTGGCTTATGGATCTCTTTTTGTACTGATCCAGAAAGAACTCCATCAGTACACCCAAATCCTCCCATCAGCTGGTGCAAACTTCTACACCACTATTTTGCTCCTTAAACCTGTGCGCTTTTCAGGAAGCTTATACAGGTTACAGAAATTAAGTTGCATGGTGTAACACCCCCCTAGTGGTGTTCTAGTAAAACCCTGCACTCCGCTTCCCAATACCCTTCACACGCAATCTCGAGGCCGTTACTGGCGGTCAGCTGCAGCCAGGTTGGGGGTGGTGATAACAGCTGCTCTTTGCCCCAATACTTGTGGTATGTAGGTAGCCGGATGGTCGTAATCTGCGACCCCGTGACAAGCATAGCCAGGGTCTCCACTCCATTAATTGTAACGGGTAACGTGGGACATTGTCCGATGAACTGGGGCCTCCAGTTTTCTGGATCCGGATCTATTCCCGGGGCTCGCCCCGAGATTCGGCCCTCAATCTCGGGGTGTCGGAGTTTAAATGTTCGTTTTGGTCGCAGTGTAATAGAAGTCACAATAATTTGGGCGCCAGACCATCTCTATGATAAACTGAACTTTTATTTACACTCCTCTTCCTCCAGCACGATAATCATAATGGTTGCAGCAATAAAGAAAAATATATACATCTCCTTAATCTCTCCAGCACAGTTCTTAATGAGCAATACGAATAAGGTTGCAAATATATCTCATTACTCTCTCCTGCACAGTTCTTAATGTTATCCAGATGTTAAATAACATAAATCATAGGTCTCTTACACTCCATACTCACTGCAGATCACCCTCCTCTGCAAGGGCACTCACATGGATGCTAACAGGCAGGCAGCTTCTTCTCCATGCAGCTCTAACACACGCTGTGTACCTCTCAACTGCAGCTCATCCCTCCTCTGCGGGGATTATGTCTCCTGTGCTCTGACACATCACTCTGTGTACTCTCAGCCTCAGGATCTGACAATACAGCTACCATGCCTCTTGTAGCTACCCTCCTCCAGGGTCTCTTCCATGCGAAGTGTCCCCCTCTCTCTTGGGTTCTTATAGTGACATGGAGTTCTCCCCCTCATCCAGGGCACACATTCCTTGCCCTGGTGCAGTCACCATGCTCAGACTTCCAGGGAATGCTGGGGGAGCCTGGGAGAAAGCTCCCACTCCCAGTCCCCAGCTACATCTCTCCTCTCCTGTGTCTCCTCTCTCTCATTCTCCCCCCTCGGCTGCACATCCTCCCCCTTGTTCCTTCTACCATGCTGCTCTCTCTCCCTCCTCCTTCCTGCACAACCTCTTCCTGTTACTCCCCCAGCCAATCAGTGCTTTCATCCTCCTCCTGTCAATCACTCCTGGTCACAAGTTTTCAGGAGCACAATTAACCCCTTGTAGCCCTGCATTTTAAAAGCGTTTATGCACTCCTCTGTGCTGTTCAACAGGGCTTTGGGGTACCACACATGGCACCACCAAATGGGTTATTAGTACTACTCCTTGGCCATTTTGCCCTTCATAACTGAAGTCCCATGTCCTCAAAAAACATAACTGAGAGAAATCAAAGGGAAATAAATGTTAACAATATTATACACCTACATATAGAGGCTCATTTTTTGTTGGGCACAAGCTCCAATTTTTAGCATAAAATACAGATTTTCATACCCTGCATGTGCACCAAAAATTACCATTTTAAAAAATGGCACAGTTTATACAGAATTAAAAAACTGTCCTGCACTAAGTCAGACCTAGAGCCTGTGCAGTAATTTAACTAGGCTCAGAGCCTAGGAAAAGAGGACATTAATTCAGGCAGAGCCTGTGGCTACATTTATTTCAGGCGCTAGGTCTGTCAGCAGTTAGTAGTCAGCCCAGGTTTAGAGAGACCGCACCCAGTGTATGTCATCGCCATCTTGGTTCCCATTGCCCGCCAAAATTCCTGGCGCCATTTTGTACTGGTCACATAGAGCTGTAATTCTCCCTGTGTCCCTGCACTCTGTGATCAGGCCCCCATGAAAGCTAGGCCTGGGGTAGTCCCTATTGTATCATGTGATCCATTGTGTTTTTAATATGTGAAGTGTTTCAATTGTTTTTTGTTAGTGTTTGCTGGATACTCCTGTACTCCTCTATCCACCATTGTGCACTACAGTGTGTAGTAGGGGCGAGCTGGGGCGGGGGGCAGGGGGGCATCGGTCCCCCGGACCGCTCCGTCAGCGGAGGTCAGCGATGCAGCCAGGTCAGCGCACAGGCTCATTGATGACGCGGCCGCATCACCTGTCATGTGATGCAGCCGCCTGTGCGCCCCCTGGGCTGAGATTCACCAGCCCGCCTCTGGTGTGTAGGGTCTGGTAAGGGATCGTGGACTACACCTAGTAGGCTGCAGTGTTACACATGGCCCCAACGCAGTTGTTAGAGCTTTGTTTTTGTTGTAATTAGACTAGGTTGGGTGGGATACACTAGACATAGTTTAGGGCCAGTCAGCTGTGTGGGAAAGGGTTTGTTCTGTTTGCCTCCAGAGCCCTGAGAGCAAGTACGTATACTGCAATTAAGAAAAAGGACGTATTAGGTGAGTGGTCCCTGTCTTTGTGTTTGTTTGTCCTTGTTTGTCTTGTGCTTTTTTTTCCCTGCAGGACGTTGCTGGTTGGCAGTTATAGCAAGGAGGAGCCGAATATAACAAGACGTTGAAGAATTGGTACATCCACTCATGGAAACCTTTTCTGAATGTCCCACTGGTTACCTCGTGATCATTTCTCAGAGGCGTTACAATATGAATTAACTTCATTGTAGTTTTTATTCTATTAGGATTATAAGCTGGACGAAAGAAGAGGATCCATGTGTATTTAGGTTAGAGATGGTCACTGACCCCCGTGTTTTGGTTTTGGATTCGGTTTTGGATCTGGATTACCGTCGTGTTTTGGTTTTGGTTTTGGCTTTGCAAAACCGCCATTGCGTGTTTTGGTTTTGGTTTTGGTTTTGTTTGGTTTTGTTTTGCTATTTTTTGGGAAAATCCATGTTTTTGGGCCTAAATTAACCCAATTTAGTGCTCCAACTGTTTTAGAGATAAGTAATCTAATTGTTGAGGTAATAAATCATCCAAAAAAACTGTTTAATTCTTCGTTGGTAGGCCTTCATTTATTCTACACATAAAACAGATTGTCTCCCTCTCCATCTATGCATATTGGCAATGCAGCCATCGTCTTTGAATGTATATTACACCCTACACTTATAGTTAAATATGTAAAGAAATGGAAAAAGCCAGTTTGGTTTCTGTCTCTCAAGGCCCCCCTCCACTTGTATAAAATACCAAAAAATTCAGCCATTATAGACTGTACAATATTAATTGACATGGAGAAAGCCAGTTTGGTTTCTGTCTCTCTAGGCCCCCCTCCACTTGTATAAAATACCAAAAAATTCAGCCATTATAGACTGTACAATATTAATAGACATGGAGAAAGACAGTTTGGTTTCTGTCTCTCTAGGCCCCCCTCCACTTGTATAAAATGCCAAAAAATTCAGCCATTATAGACTGTACAATATTAATTGACATGGAGAAAGCCAGTTTGGTTTCTGTCTCTCTAGGCCCCCCTCCACTTGTATAAAATACCCAAAAATGCAGCCATTATAGACTGTACAATATTATGAAAAATGGACAAAGCCAGTTTAGGGTCACTCTGTCTATGACACCCTACCCTTAAGGATAAATTGCCCTAACAGCAGCCTTTCAAGATGGTATGTGATATGGAAATGCCACAAGTCCCTTTCCTCTTTGGGGGTAGATTGCACCCTACACTTACATAGAAAGTTTTAAAAAGATGTTATCGGCATCATCTTCAGCTTAATCCTCACCCTCATCAGTGTGTACGTCATCATCACAGACTATCAATTCATCGCCGCTTGAATCTGCCATTAGAGAACAGTCAGTGCTTGGATGTCTTGGATGGTGAAGGCCTTCCTCGTGGAAGATGTAGTTCATTTTTATAAACATAATTTTCTCCACATTTTTGGGAAGTAACCTTCTACGGCGATCACTGACTAAGTTCCCTGCTGTGCTGAACACTCGCTCAGAGTACACACTGGAGGGTGGGCAGCTTAGGTATTGCAAAGCAAGTTTGTACATGGGTTTCCAAATGGCCTGCTTTTCTTCCCAGTAAGGAAAGGGACTGTCTGACATTTCCATATCAACTACCTCTTGAAAGTAATCCTCCACCATCCTTTGCATGTTTATACTCGTATTGGATGGAGTTATGGGCAAAGTGACACATTTTTTTGAAAAATCCTTCAAACCAGCCCAGATGTTAAATTGTTCTGGTCTGCCCCCTGTGTCTTCCCTGCTTCTTTTTTGGAAATTTAATTTTTTACGAGCAGCAGCTTGAGAAAGTGAAGGAGGACACGTCGTCAAGCCGAGGCCCAGTTCAGCGGCCAACTTGCTGAGCAATAGCTCCTTGCAAAAGTTCACATCTCGCTCATTTACAAGTAAAGACTCACTGTAGGTTTTAAACCTTGGATCAAGCACAGTGGCCAAAACGTACTGATCCGAGTTCAAGATCTTAATAACTCGAGGATCATTGTGAAGCGAATTAAGTACTTGATCGACAAGGCCAACATACTTTGCTGAATTGCTTGCGTTCAGCTCCTCCTTCATTTTCTCAAGCTGCTTTTCCAATAGTCTAATTAAAGGAATGACTTGGCTCAAACTAGCAGAGTCTGCACTCACCTCACACGTCACAACTTCAAATGGTTTCAGCACCTTGCACAGCACTGAAAGGATTCCCCACTGTGCAAGAGTGAAATACATCCCCCCTCCTTTCCCAATGTCATGGCTTGTGCAATATGCTTGGATGGCTTTGCGCTGTTCCTCCATCCTCTGAAGCATGTACAGGGTGGAATTCCACCGAGTTACCACCTCTTGCTTAAGTTGGTGGCAGGGCAAGTTAAACTGCTCTTGGAGCTGCTGTAATCTCTTACATGCTGTGGCTGAATGCCTGAAATGGCCTGAAATTTTACGGGCCACTGAAAGCATCTCCTGCACCTCACGGTTATTTCGTAGGAAGCTCTGCACCACCAAGTTGATGGTGTGAGCAAAACAGGGAATATGTTGGAAATCACCCAGCTGTAATGCTCGCACTATATTGTTGGCGTTATCTGAAATGACATACCCTGGGGAGAGTCCGAGTGGTATAAGCCATGCATCAATCACATCTCTCAGTTTGTGTAACAAATTGTCAGCCGTATGCCTGTTAGTGAAGCCGGTGATACAAAGAGTGGCCTGCCTGTGACAAATGTTACGTAGTGGTGTACATGCTGCTGCTGTTCCTGCTGGTGAAGGTGAATGACCAACCCAGTGGGCTGTCACAGTCATATAGTCTTTGGTTTGGCCACTTCCACTTGTCCACATATCTGTGGTTAAGTGAACAGTGGGCAGAATGGCATTTTTCAGCGCAATCTCTACATTTTTACACACTTTTTGGTATAGTTGTGGAATAGCTTTACGGGAGAAATGGTGTCGCGATGGATTCTGTAACGCGGACACAAAACCTCAATTAACTGTGAAAAACCAGCTGCGTTTATTGTGGAGATTGGACGCAGATCTAACACTAACATTGCAGCCATGGCGTCTGTGATTCGCTTGGCGACTGGGTGACTGCTGTCATATTTGCTTCCCCTCGCAAATGATTGTTTCACAGTTAATTGCTGAAATGTAGGACTGCTCATTTTATTAACCTGCCTCTGGGATGACGATTCACCCCCAGCAGCAGCAACAGCAGCAGCAGGACTAACGCTTTCTTCAGAGGAATCAATAATAGTGCCGGAGTCATCCAGCCTTAAGTGGGATGCCGGGCTAACTCCGAGCGCTACTGAGGATATTGATGAGGATGGTGTGGTGGGTGTAATTTGTAGCCGTCGGTATGTCAGTGAGCGGAGGGTCTTAACTGATGAGGGAGTGCTTGTATTCTTTTGGGAAGGACTTTCAGCTTTTCCCAACACTTTGCCATGAACTCTCGTTAAATGGCGTAACATAGACGAGGTTCCAAGATGGTTAAGGTCCCTCCCTCGACTGACTGTGGCTTGACATACACTACAAATGGCTATACAATTGTTGTCTGGATTTGGGTAGAAATAATTCCACATATAAGAAGTGGATTTTTTTGTTTTATGCCCAGGCATGACAATGGCCTTTTTCTTGTCACGTGCCAGAACTGCTGCCACTGGTGCAGGACTTACACAAACAACCTCATCCTCATCAACATCCTCATTAGCGCCCTCGTCGCCTACACAAATCTCCCCCTCATCCTCTTCTAATTCCAAAGTGGCATCCTCAATTTGGGTATCACCGGCTACACTCGGGCTATTAAGGCACACATCAGCAGAATGCTCACGATTAGACATCCCACTGTTGGATGGACTCTCCACAGGGATTGTTGTCATTTGTGAATCAGAGCAAATATTCTCCTGTAATGCCTCACTGTTATCTTGCAGCTCGGCTTTGACGCGTAACAGTAGTTGTGCACCAATTGTAGGCTGGGTAAATTTTTGGGATCTGCCACTAATAGCCAAAGGTGAAGGCCTCATTCTCTCTTTGCCACTGCGTGTGTAGAATGGCATGCTTGCAATTTTTTTTTTATCGTCACTTAACTTTTGCTCAGTTACACTTCTTTTTTGCTTCAATACAGTAAAAAAAAATTTTGTTTTTGTTTTTTGCACTAATTTGAAAACACTCTGTTGTTTGACATCGCCTTGGCCAGATGACGTACTGTGAACACTAACATCAGGACTGGTGACAGAACCTGGTTGCTCATTCAGATCATAGGTGGACTGCTTTGAATCCATTCTGAGCGCAAACCACTGGGGAGTGCTAAAAATTATTTGGTAGATACTGCTGACAGATATGACTTTTGACAGCCAGAAATATTAATGCACAATAAGGGAGGACACCCCAAAAGCACTGAGGAGTGCTAAAAATTATTTAGTAGATACTGCTGACAGATATGACTTTTGACAGCCAGAAATATTAATGCACAATTAGGGAGGACACCCCAAAAGCACTGAGGAGTGCTAAAAATTATTTAGTAGATACTGCTGACAGATATGACTTTTGACAGCCAGAAATATTAATGCACAATTAGGGAGGACACCCCAAAAGCACTGAGGAGTGCTAAAAATTATTTAGTAGATACTGCTGACAGATATAACTTTTGACAGCCAGAAATATTAATGCACAATTAGGGAGTACACCACAAAAGCACTGAGGAGTGCTAAAAATTATTTGGTAGATACTGCTGACAGATATGACTTTTGACAGCCAGAAATATTTATGCACAATTAGCGCTGGGGAGTGCCAAATATTAAGAAAAAATAATAAACCTCTATCCTCCTCTCTGCACTAGCGATTTTGGGTAGAGCAATTGCAAGAACAATATTGTATTCTCTGTCCCTGCTCTAATCAGCCTATGACTACACCCTGCTCTCTCCCTCTGTCAAATGGCGATGGATTGCTGTGGAGGCGTGTATTTATAAAGTTGAAGTATCGCGAGAACCGAGCCCCGAGATCCGACGACGTCACGATGACGTTCAGCCTCGATTTGGATTCGGAACGGGCGGGAGAGTACCGAGCTGCTCAGCTCGGTACTCGGATACCCAAAGTTCGGGTGGGTTCGGTTCTCGGAGAACCGGACCCGCCCATCTCTAATTTAGGTGAACAATAAATTGGTGAAATAAGGATTCGGGGGAGATTTGTCTGTGTTTTTTGCTGTTTTATTAAAAATTTTTACATGGATGGAGCTACAATTCTCACAGGCCACGAATGCTATGGGTAGACTGGCACTTGTAGTTCTAGAAGTGCCAGAATACCCAAACAGTTTATGCTCTGCTGGGACCAGTAGTACCACATACAAAAATACTATGTTTTTTTTTTTTACATTTAACACTTTAACCATCATCAGCAGCTATTTATATAGTGCCGCTAATTCCGTTGCGCTGTACAGAGAACCACTTTAATACCAACAACCACCAGCTAGAGGTATTGGGAGGAGCTCCAGTGCTTTCCACACAGAGCTATTTTTTTTTTAGAGGGGGAGAGATTTCTTGCTGACAGAATACCCCTAGGTAATTCAGCACCATGTTGAACAGGATGGGGCTGTGTCACATTGTGACAGGGGGACACCATGCTGTGGGTTCTGGTGTGACCATGTGACCAGCGCAGTCTGTCATAGCCTGGTGCTGAATGAAGCTATTGCGGGGACCCCAAGATGTTCATCCCCCCTGTAATTGCCACAATTAGCCTAGGTTATGAACGCTGGTGCTTGGATCACTTTTTAGGGGGAGGGGGCACACCTTTTCTACTACAATTCATGAATTAATAAATTTTTTTAACAAAAAAAAACGTCATTTATCATCATCCAGTTGATGACAGACGGTGTCTCGAGTTTAAACATATATTGATGTGGATGTAACGTGTGCAACTCCAAAATACACGTAAATGCTCCATTTTGCAGTACACATTATATGTCTGTGTTTTTAGATTCAAATGCAAACTCTAAATGACTCCCATAGTGTATGAATTTGAGCAAATTTGTCAGAAACAAAAATATCATACAAGAAAAAAAATAGATAAATTAGTAGAGCATCAATGATTTTTGAATATTGCTGGTAACTACTCAATCAGGCCCCCAGATTAAACAATATCTTGGTCCATAGGACATAGTTTTTCATACAACCGTTTTTTTTTAACATAACATACTGAATATTGTTTAGAAAGCTAAGATGACAATTACAATATAAATCATTAGTTACCTGTTTGTTTCAAACACTTCAAAGCCATAAATGTCCAGAAGTCCAATAACAGTTTTCTTTGGTGGTTCCTATTAATTATACATGTAATGTAAAGTTATTACACGCTTATACACAAGTCTGTACTATTCATCAACGCAAAGGAAACGTACCATTTATAGAATTCATATACAAATGTAGAAAAAAGCAAAGTCACTGTGCAAATGCAATTACTTGCTATGCGCCTATTTTTGTTTGTTTGTATAGGGACATACTGTACATGGATGACAGCTACAAGACTGTAAAACGAGAATATTTTTGCACAATATGGTGAGTAGGACTGACCTGAATAACCATCTAAAGATGTAATAATGCACCTGTTTTTGTGCACCTAAGAGGTGCCAGTATATGTACCACGATCATATTTTAAAGTGATTGCATTTTATAAAGTGTAGGCACATTGTATGTGTATTAAACCAATGTAAAAGAGAACTTAAAATTTAAAATTGTGGCATTTAAATTATGCAAATTATGCACAAATATCACCCTAAATGAGGAAAAAATTAAAATGTAAAATAAATTAAGTGAAATAAATTTTCTCCTTGCAAAATGATATTCGAATGCTGCTCTGCTTTGTCATTCTCTACATTGGTTGCCTGTATTTTATTGAATCCAATATAAACATGCATCTCTTCACTCAAAATATATCCCAACTCGACACCTCTGTTCTGCACAAGATCTGCATCTCTCATCCACACTCATGGCATACTTCCATTCTCGGTTACAGGACTTTTACAGGCTGCATTATTTCTGTAGAATGCCCTCCCTTGCACAACAAGACTTTCCTCTAGCCTCCAAAACTGCAAGAGTTCCCTGAAGACTTACCTCTTCAGGCTAGCTTATCAAATACCCCAACCACGCTCTTTACCGCCCTAGGCTATTCTACCCGAATGGACAAGAATTGCCACATTTATAAATGAGACTCTGGGAAATAGTCTCCGACCTTTGTAAACAGTTACGTTACTAGACGACAAGCCAAGCAGTATCTGCAACAACACACATTGGTTTAAACAATATGGCTGTATAGTGACAATGATATGTTTATTACCAAAATGCTCATACATGCACAGGTTGGGCAAACACTACATTGACTGACTGAAGTTAATGCTGTCCAGCATTGTCAGTGCTAGGCAGCGGGCACGCAGAGCTCTGTGAATAACACACGTCGTGCTTCCTCATGGTGAGGGGAACGGCAGATGCCGCACGTCAGATGGGCCAATTAGTTTGTGGGGCCCATTGCATGTCTGTTGCGTGGAATCTCCAGTGTTAGCATTTTCACCCATTTAACCCTTGTGTCTCCCTGTCCCTTTTTTTTATGTTGATAATTTTTGTTTTATTTTTCTTTTGTATTATGGAAAAAAACCATAAATGAAAACTTTAAGTTAACGAAAAAATGCAAAATAAGATGTAATCTGTTTTCATAAACATTTTGGACCTGATTCATTAAGGAAAGTAAGGGGGGGAAAAAGGAGTAAATTTTCTCATAGACAAACCATGTTACAATGCAAGGGGTGCAATTTATTTAATAGTTTGCACATAAGTTAAATACTGGCTGCTTTTTCATCTAGCACACAAATACTTGATAGCTTTATTTTTACACTGAAATTTAACGTTGATCTAGGAAATACTCTACCCCAATTATAAATCTGTCTCCACATGTTAAATTTACCTCCCCCTCCAATGCAACATGGTTTTGCCCAGGTGCAAAGTTACTCCTTTTATTTGCTTTACTTTCTTTAATGAATTAGGCCCATTATATTGTTTATTATGTTTTACCTCCGTCCACTTCCAGTGACCACTGCATCTTCCATCTGGTAGCCGATGTCACCTCTCAACCATCTTCCCACAAAGCATACTCCCCTGCTTGCTACCCTCCAGCAAAGCATCCCTCTCCTTCCCCGTTATTTCCATCTTTCTACTCATCATTCTACTCTTACCATTTCCAGATTATTTACCTGCCAACAAGGAGTAACTATTGATTTATTAAATATGGAATAGAAGCTACCTTTGACCATATATCCATGCCCCATGCTTTACCTTATTTGCCAGAGATCCATTAATTTTGTTGATGAGCCAGTTGAAGGATCTTCCATACATGGCTTTGGCAAGGGCATCGCGGGCATAATATGCCAATTCTAAATTCAGGGGGCTGAGGACCTGTAAATAACAAAAAACACAGCTAAAATAATTCATATAATAATTTTAATATAAGAAATATTTTTACCCAATCAGAAGCACCTATAAATTACAAAAGTCCACTGAATTCCAGTTCCTTTTGTCCGTTCTGTCATTTATTAAGACAAATTGAAGCTCTCCTGCTGAATGTATTCTGGCCTCAGCACTGATAAATGTAGACAATACAATCTACATAAAACATGACCACTTTCAAAATTCTCCTGGTGCTAAGGCTACACAATATATCAAAAACACAACAAATACACAGGTATACTAAAAATAACACAATAAAAGAATAAAAAGTTCCCGTGTATCCAGGTCCTAAGGAGATATTCGCAATTAGGGCTAAAATGTAATTTCAAGCTGGCTATTTTATTTCTGAATCATTTATTAAATGGCAGGACTGGAAGAACGGTGCTCCATACTGTGTGTTTCTTATTTATTTATGTAATACATGAATGGATAGGACATCACAAACTTTCCTAAGCACCTACACAGCACCGAAGCTCCTTATATATCTCTAACGGGAAAGAACTATACAAATACATAAACTGATGCTGAAAATGAAATATGTAAATGTAACACAGTATTTGGTGGTTGTGCGTTTGTATGTATATATCACACATAAATAGAGGAAGCAAGAAAAGAGTAAAACAATGAGGGTTAGTGGAGAACCCAAATCAAGTTATCTTGGGTCAAAATCCAAGACTGCAGGATAGTGTGGAGTCTGTTGATCTAGGCATATAGTTTAGTGTCTACATTTAATAAGGAAATTGGGTTGTAGCACTGACACAACAGGGCCGTCTTTTCCCCTGGGCATACTGGGCAGTTGCCTGGGGGCCCCACAAGCATAGGGGCCCGATAGGCAGGGCCCAATAGAAAAATATCTATTCACCCATGTATCAAGGCACAGCTGTACAGCATATTTTTTAATGTTTAAACACTGATTTTTGTTGCAGGTACCAATAAATATAAACTTAATTTTATTGATAATTTACATTTTTATTCCTGTGAGTGGTTGTTTAGGTAGGGGTCCAAGTGCACTGATTTCCCCGGGGGCCCATAATGTTGTTAAGATGGCCCTGTGACACAATGTAATTGTGTGGGAGTGTAATGAATAGCTCCCTGACAGTGAGTTCATGCACTTAAGAAAATGAGGGAAAAGGTGTCTGTAAATATTTTATAATAAAGCTATGGATTGACCCAATCTGATTACTGAAAGATGGCTCATTGGTGCTAAGAGTCTGGTGCTAAGGAATCTGAGACATCCCCTCTAAATGTACAGTGTAATGCCCCCTAGTGGTGAGTTAGGGGCAGAGTGAGGGGATGCAGAGGGGGCAGAGTGATGGAATGCAGAGGGAGCAGAGTGAGGGAATGCAGAGGGGGCAGAGTGAGGGGATGCAGAGGGGGCAAAATGAGGGGATGCAGAGGGGCAGAGTGAGGGGATGCAGGGGGGGCTACGCCTACTCTGGTGGGGTTCTGCTATTTAGAGGCAGCAGTTACAAGATGAGGAGTTGGACAGGCACTAGTGTTCTCTCTTGTCCAGGGCACTAAAATGTCTAGTTATGGCTCTGATCAAGGTTCCATTGCCATGAGTGAGGAAATCTGTTAGGGATGGGGAAATATATAGTAGTGCACACATATTTCTGATTCATTTAAAGGAAAATAAACCTGCCTAGAAATATTTTATTCTTAAAAAAGCACATTATCATAAAAAAATAGATTAACTACTGTTTTAGTTCCACCCAAAATCCCCTACTATACCCTGAACCACAACACAGAGCAGACTGAATATCCACTGCCTTGAGGCCAGGTTTATTTATAGGCTATACAGTGCGGAACGTCATTCGGTAGAATGGTGAATCCAAAGCAGAAGATGAACATTGTATCACACCTGTATCACACCTGTTTGAAATGATCTGTTCTGAAATGCTTTTTGCATACAATTCCTCTGTAACTATATGTGTAAGTATCTTTCCAAGTGCATTGGGTGCTATATTCCAAGACCCATAAAGATAAAGCTGATCGGGACTTTAATACGTTGGTAAAATCGTTAAAGATATCGCATCAGAAGAAATAATTTGTAGTGTGTACCCAGCCTTACATACCTGTTCTGACCTTGCTTCAATCTTTCTGTGTGTTAAAGCTTCTTGTAAAATGGACACAGGAACACCAAGAAGCTGTGTAAAGTAAGAAAAACACTTACTGTCTTTGGCTGTCCCAAATTGCTGTTTTAAAAGCAATGGATCATCACAGTAATACCTTTATAAAATACCAAAGAGCTAAATATGTCTTGCATTTATCAGAAATCATTTCATTATTTGTACAAATTCCATGTTTTTTCCATAGACACATACAATACCCTGATCATAGTTAAATGAATGTAGTATACCATACCAAGTTTATGAACTGCACCCATAAATGTATTAAAAAGGAAACAAGGGTTCTAAATACACACATGATAAATACATCATACATATCTCTTTACTATATATTTTAGCTAAAATGTGAATCTTCAACATTCAAACATGACAAAGTTCTTAAAGAGCATATTTAAAACATAAATATTGCCAAATTCTACCAAACTTTTAGAGACTAGGTACGGCTACATATAGCATTGTGCGTATCCACAATTGAGAAACCAGCATTACAGCAATTTAGGTGAAGCTGCACCATAACATTTCACTACTAAGTGGAGAGTCTAGTAGTGGCCTTTGCTCATTTGTCACTTTTAGCCTTCTTTATGCTTGGAAAAAGATAAAATAGCTATTAAGCAATTGTTAAAATAGGTTCAATTGGGCCTCATATACATATACTATTTGAGGAATTCATGAAATAAGTATTACATTTTGCCATTATGTAAACGAGTGGCTCTTGTATTGTTTACGTTAACGTGCTACATCCCACCTTACACAAAGCTCTTAATAAATATCTTATACCAATAATGTTGAAGGAAACAATTTTTCACTGTCATAAAGAACCAACAGTTATTATTGAAGCACTGTTATTACCTGGCTCATTGAATTTGTCCATCCCTGCTCACATAGATTGGCTATGTTATTCATATGGAAGGTAAGGTTTTCCTTTTCTTAATTAACTCTTCTGGGATAGCAAGGTGCTGAGGTAGGCAGCAGAGTCGCAGTTAGAAGAAAGGGTAGAGGGAAAAGTATCAGGGAGGTTAGTCCTGATCTGACACACCCCAATAAATATACCAGATTAGCTGATATTGGGGATGCCTGTTCAGGAGCAGGATTGTTGCAGAAGAATACTTCCTCTAGCAATCAGTGGAATGATGTACCAGGGAGGTATAGGAGTGTAGTGAAGGGAAGGCAGCCGCTGGTGCAGGGGATTGACAGATAGGTTAATCTGTTGCCAGGACTCAGTTTGCTGTCTTTATGATGCTTTGGTTTAGGATATTGTGGATCAGGTTGATAGATTGTTAGTAGGGGTTAGAAAAAAAAGGCCCAGCAATCATGATACATTTTGGTACCAAGGAGAAAGTTAGATGGACAGACCTCAAAATGATTTCCGGCAATCAGGCTATAAACGTAACGCAAGGACCTCCAATGTAGTATTTTCTAAAATACTTCCTGTGCCATGTGCTACACCTGAGACAGCTGGACCTCAGGGAAGTATAGAGGTGGCTGAGAAGTTGGTG
Source organism: Mixophyes fleayi (assembly GCF_038048845.1). NCBI lineage: Eukaryota > Metazoa > Chordata > Amphibia > Anura > Limnodynastidae > Mixophyes > Mixophyes fleayi. The sequence goes on along the minus strand of NC_134402.1, from coordinate 324,134,371 downwards.
TAGAAATAGTAGTTTGAGGTTTTCAGAGAACTGGGACAATTTATCTCTCAGCTTCAGGCAAGTTCTACAGTTGGGATGTGCTCAAGGGTGAGGATGCACCAGAGCTGGGGGAGAAGATGGTTAGAGGGGTGGAGGAGATGTTAAACTAGGAACTACCTGGAGGGTGATGACAGAAGCAGCGTGCAATTATGTAGGCAAGGAAATGGGATTAGTAAAGGAATATGAGTGAGGAGTAAGGGGAGTGTTTAGAAGAGGTTATAATGCAGTGCATGAATATAAAGAAAGCAGTAGAAATAACAAATACATGATAACAAATGCTAGGAGTCTTCCAAACAAAATATGCAAACTAGAATTAACATTGTTGGAAGAGAATTATTGTATACTGGATATAAATGAAACATTAATGAATAAAATAAGGACGCACAGTTACTTTGGAAGTCTATAACATGTTTAGGAAGGAGAGGGAACAAAGGAAAGGGAAGGGATTTGCTGAGTCTGTAGGGTTAGACATACATCAAGAAAAAGATATCAGTAATGTAATGTATTCATTGGGATTAATTATCAGCCACCTAGCGTTACTGATTATACTAAAATTCAAGTCTTATTACAATCTGAAAGGGCAGCAAAGAAAAAACGTGACCCACATTTAAATATCCACATATAAATTGGGGCCATGAAACTAGTGGTTCTCATAAAGGAAGACCATTTTTTTTATCTATTTTAAAAGGCAACTACCTTTCAAAAGTGTTAGAGGAAAGAATTAGACGGGTAGCACTGCTGGACTTGGTACTATCTAACAGAACAGATATTATGGGGTAAATGTATCAAGCTCCGATTTTGAAAATCCAGCGATTTTCTCACAAGTGTTTCATCTCGCAGATGTATGAACCTGAGATTTCATTTAAAATCGCCAGAGATGTGTTTCTCTTAAAATCGCTATTTACCAGATCGATACAGACGCAGATCAAAGTCCCGGCTGTTTTCCACTCTAGCTATACAAGTCTCAAATGTATGAAGCTGCGATTAAGCAAACTCTCCAAAATCGCTAAATACAACACGCTGCTTCCTAGCTGCGTGATTAGTAAACACATCACTGTTACTCTGTTCTGCCTATAGAGCCGGAGGTCCGGCAGCTGTGAAAAGTTTAAAAACAGATAACAGTATAAAAATGTAAAAAAACGTGGAGTCCCCCCACCCGGCCACTATCAACCCTAGTGCTGCCAGGCTACTGCTGGTTGCGAGAAAATCGGGGAAAAATTTGCGTGGGGTCCACCCCGATTTTCACATAACCAGAACTAGGCAAACCAGCCAGGGTGGGTGGCACTATAGCAGGTGGATACACGGCAGTGGTCCCCCTGCCATAATGACAACCAACCCCAGGCTGTTCAACGATGGGCTGGGTTCCCTAGGAAGTGGGGTCCGCAAGAAAAAAACGAGAAACACAAGTGTCAACATGCCCTGACACCCATGGCTGGCTGAGACATGTAGTACTACAAAACAAAATGTTAACAAAACCACAACACTCTGTTTACAACCACACACTTTTAATAAAAATAATAAAAGCCCAATAAATACACTAAACACCCTCATTCATACCACATACATTTATTAAAAATAATAAACCACAAAATACTTACCAATCCAGCGATTTTTAAGATCAGAGTAAAAATCGCAGTTTAATACATCTGGCAACTTGGGGACTAAAATCGCAGGTTATCACCCGCGATTTGCCGCGATTTTAAAACGTTGAAAAAGTTGGACCTTGATATATTTACCCCTATGTCTCATGTAGGGAATAGGGATCATAACATGGTAATATTTAACATGAACCACAAAGTTTAATCAGCTTTGAGAAGCATTGAAGCTTGTAGTCTGGGAAAGTCTACTCTTAAAAGCATATAGACCAAATACAATATTTTTGTGAATTAAAATAGGTTAAGTATTTTAATTAAATAATGTTGCAAGTACATACCTTATGGCAACACAATATTTAGAACTATAAACAACCAATGTGGTTAAATAGAAAGATATTGGACATTAACATTTAAATTGTTAAAGCTAAGAAGAACTGAAAATGATTTATTGAAATATAATAAATGTAACAAATTATGTAAAAGAAAAATAGAAATCTAATCCCAAACTTTTTGCAAGTACACAAACAGCAAGAAGGAAACGTATGTTTTCCCTTTTTTAAAATATTGAGTAATTAAATCATAAGGTAGGAAGAATAATTGTAGATGTTAAAGAAACGTTTAAATGTTTTTTTTCTATCTGTATTGAGAAAGGAGGAAAAAAATACCATAAAATAGGTTGTGCACCAATAGCATATAGACACCATTAAATGTCACTTATCTAACACAGGAGGGACTGCAATTACACCTAAACAAGATTAAGACAGATAAAGTACCCAGCCCACATCTCATCCACCAATGTGTGCTAACGGAACTAAGTTGAGTAATTGATGGACCTCTATTTTTTATATTTATGGTCTATGCAGATGTGGTAAAATCAGAACCGGGTAATTATCAACCTGGGAGTCAATATAAAAAGTACAAAACTAGAAAAAGCTATGGATATTCAATGAATAATAAAACAAAGCAGCCAACAGCTCTGATGGAGCTTTGTCAAAACTTTACTTAATTAATTAGTGCAAGTCATTTGTTTATTATGGCAGTGGAAAATATTGTCTATTCCAACAGGGATACAAATAAAAGTGCATCAACAAAAATAATTTTTAAAGCGCTTTACTAAAACCAAGCACCATTTTTGTAAGATTAATTATGCAAAAAAAAAACCTCTCTGTCAATATCACAAAACAATGTTAATCTGAATTCTGAACTTATAAATACAGTACTTAAAACTTATTAAATAAAGACTTGAAAAGAAATAACTTACTCAAAAAGAGACAAAAATACACAAACACAAGTATATTAGTTGAACAATTTATTTTTAAAAATAAGGTACTTATACCCTAAACCCAGTCTGTATTGCTTATGCTATTTTTTTTTTTTTTAAAATGACTCACAGCATTCATATATTACATTGAAAATACCTTAGATATCCATTGCATTTGTGTGCCGTCCTTAATAATTGCATGACCTTGACTGTCTTCCTCATATTTTATGTTACCCAGGTGCAAGACACTGGCCACTAATCCAAAAAGATGCTGGGTAATTAAAAAGAGATAAAATAAAACTGTTAATATTGTTAAGATTATATATGTGATTGTACACCATTAAACAAGATATGATTTCTGGTTTAGTAGTAAGCTTCTATATTCGTATCGCAGGACCGGAGAGTCACCGTGAACACCATTGTTCACAGAATGGACCATCAAGAAGTAGTTTTGCTACAATGCAAAATTAGCACTTTGCTTAAGGACCATGTGCTTCTTGGAAAATATGTTGTAGCTCTCCTCATACAGATACTATGAGGAGAGCTACAAAATACAGATAAACCATGGTATTTGTGTTCAAATTATTGAGATGGTGTATAGCTTTCTATGGGGTTCCTTCCCGTCGGCCACTCCGTTACAGCTTCCAATAAAGCTGTTGGATAGTTTAAAGTTCGGTCGCATGACTACACTACAGCCAAAATTATTGTGGGGCACGGCTTCCATAGGTAATTTTATTTGGCTGTCTGCACCTTTATAGGGCAGGCAGCTGTACATTTCACTGCCCAAGACAGGTGCAGTTACCTTTAAAGTGGGTTTGTTTGCTGCCTGGTTCTGGTTCCAGTCCTGGTGCAGATTTTGCCTGATACCATTCTCTGGATTGCTTGGACAATTGATCATACTCTGGATTGCTTCCTCCCCTGACTATTTGCCTGGATATTGACTATTCCTGGATTGCCATCTGCCATGACTTCTGCTCAGACATTGAACCTTGTTCCATCTTTTATGACCTGTGTGAGTACCTGAATTACTTCTGTTACAGTCCTCTCTATTATTCTGATTGGTGTCTCCGGCATATTAAGTGTCAGTGTCTATTTCAGAATAAACCTCTACACTGTGTGCACAAGTACTAAGGGCAACGGAGTACTGGTAAACATGTTCAGTCATCAGGGAAAGGGAGCTGCAATAGTGGAAAACCACAACAAGCCTAGTTCTAGAGGGATTTTTCCTGGTAATGATTATTATTACCAGTTGTATGACTGGTTACTGGTCATTATTATTGTTTCTAGTGGCTGGTTCCTGGTCATTATTATTGTTACTGGTGGATGGTTCCTGGTCATTATTATTGTTACTGGTGGATGGTTCCTGGTCATTATTATTGTTACTGGTGGATGGTTCCTGGTCATTATTATTGTTTCTAGTTCCTGGTTCCTGGTCATTATTATTGTTTCTAGTGACTGGTTCCTGGTCATTATTATTATTACTGGTGGCTGGTTACTGGTAATTACTGTTAATGGTGGCTTATTGTGGCCATTACTATTATTAATGACATATTGATGGACTATTATTATTGTTAAGATTATCGGACATTGCTATTCAAATATTCCTGTGCATTATTACAAATAATTACATATGATTGGACATTACTACCACATGTAGTGTTTTTTACACTAGTATAATGCATGTAAAAGGTTCTGCAAATGGAACCCATTGTTCCAATGTCAGCATACCCATTCATATTTCTACCTACTTTTGCCTGTGCTTTGTGCAACATTCAATGCATTTAATGCAAGTTAAATGCACTGAGGTCAATAGTGATCTCCGCTAAAGTAAAAACGCTAGTTAGCTATAACTTGTCAAATGGGTTGTGCTTGACACTGGCCCCCAGTTATGTCGCATACTCCTGCACACAGTGAAACACATCCTACAAAAAGAACACAACACCCAAGTCTATTGGGATATAGGCACAAGTGAGTCAGCTGTATAGTTAAATACACATACAAAGCATCTGAAGTTTTATGTCAAAAAACAAAAGCCCCATCACATCTAGGTCTTAGACCTTCAAAGGAACTCAACCTTATAAAATGAATTATGAACATAAAGGGGACAGATAAATATTTATTGTTAAGAAAAATCTTAATAAAGCGCAAAGAAATGGGACAAAATCCAGAGCTAGATTTTCTGAACTACAGAAAGACACCAAGAGAAGGGAGGTTATCACCTGCTTAGCTGCAGTTTACAATCTCTGATACCAATGATACTAGAGAATATACTGTGTATATACACCTAAAAAAGGCGTTTTCATCTTTTCCTACTGACAATGTCATTTTCACCTCAGCTTGGGATTTATAAATCAAATTGCTAAGTTTGTCCAGCAAATGTTGTACTAGGCAGGATCCTGGCACTCACATGAAGCCAACTTTACAGCAGCTCAGTCTCTGGAGATGTCTGATGCAGAGACTGTAAATAAAAGTCAACTTCTGATTGGAGCACTGCCTGGGAGTGCCAGGACCCTGCGGAATACAACCCAAGGGAGAGACCCTCACCAAAGTAATATTACAGCACAGGGGGTTTATTATACCAAAACACAATTTAAATTGGAAACCTGCTTTAAGTGCGGTACCCGCTAGGAAGGAAAGCTAAACCCTATGTTATATTCCCCAGAAGAAATACTTGATTTGTAAATAATCCTTTTGTCAAGCAGTGCAAACTTTCACTCCAACTAATAGAGATTCTCAATAAAACCATATATTTCTGAAGTGAAAGGGTACATAATCCTTGGTATAGATTTCTTACCTCTATGTCAGCTTCTGTGAACTCAATTATGGTAAAAGCCCTACGGACAAGCTTCCAATTTGCTTTGTCGCCGATGGAGCTTACTTTGGCACACTCACCCTGATAAAGGAAATCAAACAAACAAATTGTGTAAATGTTTATATTAATACCTTCCAAACAAAATCCATGCAGACATCATTCTTACCTGAAAGAGGTAACTATAAAGCTCAGGATTACGTTCTAGACCCAGCCAACGTATCAGATGATCCTCTCCTCCCTCCAACAACTGGTAGAATATGTGGAAGTTCCTCTCTCCTTGATTATGGTGGACCACCCGTGACTTCTCTATTAAATAGCTAAGGATATGGCCTCCAGCAGGAGCACCCTAAAGAACACAAACCAAGATAACAGTGGCAATCTGGCTAAAGGTTCAATACAAGCAAATTCTATTTATCATATTTAATCAATACTTCTAACCCAGCAATGAACTGAGCAGCACCTAGGACAATATTGAACCTGTTTTTCAACTCCAGTCGTCGTGTAACATACACGAACAGGTCATGTCTAAATTCTGCACAGGTGAATTAAGATATCCTTAGAGAAAAATTCAAAAGACATGACTTGTTAAGTGTACTAAAAGGGCCGGAGTTGAGAAACTTTGCCATAGACTAAATGGATCTAATTTATAGTTGGCCACAAAAATGCTGTTTGTGTGTATTTTGAGATTCGTGCAACTTGTCATCTACTGTAGGAAAATTACACCAGAAAAATGTCACCGTGACTATGGCATGTGCAAAGATATGCAATTTAAAATTTGTATCTTAAGGATACATGAAAATACATGCCCTTATTATATTCGCGTCTGTACGAGAGCAAGGGGTTGCAAGTCTAAAATATGCTCAACTGAATTACTGCCGCATTTTGGTACACAAATGTGTATTTTAACACACTGCAAATGGACTTACATCCAAATCTAAATCAAGCCCTGTATGTAAGTCAAAGCAAAAAAAAGTGGGCCTGATGACAGTACAAATGTGCCCCATGAAGTATGACATTTCCTATGTCACGGTCACATGTGGGCCTGATGACAGTACAAATGTGCCCCATGAAGTATGACATTTCCTATGTCACGGTCACATGTGGGCCTGATGACAGTACAAATGTGCCCCATGAAGTATGACATTTCCTATGTCACGGTCACATGTGGGCCTGATGACAGTACAACTGTGCCCCATGAAGTGTGACATTTCCTATGTCACGGTCACATGTGGGCCTGATGACAGTACAAATGTGCCCCATGAAGTATGACATTTCCTATGTCACGGTCACATGTGGGCCTGATGACAGTACAAATGTGCCCCATGAAGTATGACATTTCCTATGTCACGGTCACATGTGGGCCTGATGACAGTACAAATGTGCCCCATGAAGTATGACATTTCCTATGTCACGGTCACATGTGGGCCTGCCCCATGAAGTGTGACATTTCCTATGTCACGGTCACATGTGGGCCTGATGACAGTACAAATGTGCCCCATGAAGTATGACATTTCCTATGTCACGGTCACATGTGGGCCTGCCCCATGAAGTGTGACATTTCCTATGTCACGGTCACATGTGGGCCTGATGACAGTACAAATAAGTCCCCATGAAATATGGCAGTTATTGGATCTCAAAGAAAAGCTTCTATTTACCTTGTAGTCAAACTGTACATCCATATACTTCCCAAATCGGCTTGAGTTGTCATTACGCAGTGTTTTGGCATTTCCAAAAGCCTAAGAAGTATCAAAATTAGAATTTTAAGAGTTTGCTTCAAAAGTAGGCCTACCTTTGATGAAATGGGCATTTATTCTAAGTTAAAAAGGCTGTAAATAAACAGAACAATGTCACAGCATCATCTAGTAAGGAATGTATTGTATCAATTTATAGCTTGGCAAATGTTACTGATTAATATTTCACTTTAACTCAATTTGCAGAGTTACCTCCAGAACAGGATTGGAGAGGAGGAGTCGGTCTCTAATTGACTGAAGCTTCTCTGTGGTCGGACATGCCATAGCCAAGTACTGGAGGATTTTCTTTGATGTTTCTGTTTTTCCAGATCCACTTTCTCCAGATATCAGGATGAAATGATTGTTCCGTTCCGAACACATGACCCTATAGGCATTATCTGCAATTGCATATCTAAAGAGAGATAAGACGGATATACTTTACACTCTATATATTGAGAAATTATAAATATCAATCTAATCATAAGTGTTTCATTTAAATGTGGCTTGATTTATGCAAAATATGGAAGAATAACATATAATAAAAACTTTATCCACTGATAAAATCACTTGGACACTACTTTTTTGCTTGTCAGACTGGACCATATTAAATCCCAATATGCCACCCATTACAAGTAAATGACTAAATAAAAATATGTTTATGCACAATTTTTTATTTAATGAAGATCTCACATGTGTGGCGGAAGCTCAATGAAATTTACTCCTTGATACATTTCAATCTGCTTTTGAGTATATAGCTCGAGATCCTTGTATGGGTTCACAGAAACCAGCAAAGTCCCTATGTAAGTCTAAAAATAAGAAAGTAGAAGAAAAGAAACATGTTTAATATAAACATTTTTCCCATATAAAAACTATAGTCAAAATGTTTGGGAGGGGGAGGTATTTAAGGTTCACAAGCAGTTATTTAGTTCTCTTGCATTTTAATACAAAAATATTTTATTTATGTATAGTTGCTATATAGCTATAGCTGGCACCACTATTGTTTTGCTTTGTGCCAGGATCAGTGTCCATCACTGGTCCAGTTAAATGGAGTGGAAGATGACCAAATAAAAGGTCAGCAGTGTTCATCTTTCAACCAGAGTTACCAACATGCCAAATAGCAATTCGACTGATTTAGTTTTGAGTATGGTCAGTGTGGCGATTTTGTGGTATATTTAATGAATGATTGTTATTTTCTGTTGAATTTATTTATAACACTCTGAATATTTTATGTAACCTTTCAAAGTGTATTTTGTTAACTGACCTGAGCCTGACCTAGGCAAGTGTCAATGGTCTTTTGAAACTAGCTAGGCCCTGAGACAGATAAAATCTCTGAGTATTTTGTGTATGCAGAAGAGTTAGACTTAGCCAGAGCAGAGGTGAGAGATTCTCTGAGGTGCCCAAACATATATCTTAGTGATAGATTACTTTGGGGAAAACTCCATGTCATTTTGGGCATCCATCTAACTTAGGTGAAAAAATTAAAATGCTAAGGTGGGGGGTAAAGGGCCCAACAGGAAATGGTTTAAAAATCCCTTGTTTCAGACATCAGATTGTCCATTTCTTTGAGGAGGGTCTACCACGACTGAAATGTGCCATTCTTCTCAAGTGTATTCCTCACACGCCAATTCCTGAACTTGTAAGTAGGGATTCTGTTTTTATTTCCTATTTTATTTCCTGAAACTCATCTGTACAAACCTATTGGATGTCTGTTTATTACCTTTTGGTAAATAAGCCTTGTAAACATTTTTCAGATTAAACATATTTTATCTAGCATACTCTCTGTGATTCTTTGTGAACATACGAAGCCCAGAAAGGCTCATGCTACATATGTATGTGATTTAAGTGTGAAACATTAATAAGTGGTTCTGGTGAACGTAAGGACACCATAATAAATGCTTCGTGGTGGCAGAAAAGGTGTATTCATTGTTAATTAACTAAGGTAACACCAGTCACGGCCAGCTGTTCATATTGCTGTATCTGGGACAGGCTTGGCGTTCATGACAGTCAGAGTTAGGAACATAAATATTGGTTACCAGGTTTAATGCTCTTTCACATATAGTGCTTGCAGTGTGCTGTTCATGTAGTGTAGTTTAATAGCAGTCCGACGGTATTCACAACATGTCCAAAAAAAAGAGGCATATGGATCACTGTTTCCATTGACAGTGAAACTATGCCAATCAGTTTGCAGTAAAATCCCACAGCAGGGATATGCTGCTTGCGGTCATCACACCTTCACCATCGTCACATTCCTTGGTCTGAATGGACTCTTAGGATCAGAGAGACTGACTGCAATAAACTAGACCATGTAATTTACAGAGGAAGCCTGGTGTGTAAAGAAAAATACATCCCCCCACTAGAAGATCCTTTTTGCAAATAACTATAATGCTAATAAGTTCCCCCATATGTTTGCATATATATATTTGTGAATTTGTATATTGGTATCTCTTTTCTATAGAATTGCTTACATTTTAAGTTTAAAAATGCTTCACCTAAAATATAAGTTGCCATATATAGTTGTGAATGTTATTGGTGGGTATTTTATATATGTAAAAGTTTCCATATTTTGACAAAACTTAGAATGTTGACCTTGTATTAACTGGTGCTATGGAACCAATGTAATTCAATAGCCATCCTGGTAAGTTTTTCATGCTGACTTATATACAACAACTTGCAAAGCAGGATGTCTGTTGTGCAGAACAAAATCCCCCTATGAACACTGCTTTACGTCAAATGGCTTCAGTCCTAAAAATCTTCAGAAACATTTACATATATGTTTAGTTGTTAGTAGCTTTTTGTATTTCTGTATTTCAGGTTTAGTAGCCCTTTAAATTGAGTACATGGCCCATTAAAATCCTTGCTGTTATAATGCAGATATCGTCCTAGTTGTCTTCAGCAGAACAAGTCTGGTTGTACTAACTCTGTATTAAGAGTTTAGTGTTTAAGATACCATGATTCAATCATATATTATTTATAATATAATTTATGTATGGGAAGTTAACAATACTTTAGTAATGGCTATAAAGTGAATGAACATATTTCATATGATCAACTTAGGTACAACATTCATATGTAACCTAAACAAAGTCTACTAAATGAAAAACTAGAACAATTCCCAAAGAATAAAAAAGAATATTACATAGATAAGGTCCTCCTGGAATCGCTTGTGGACATTATCAAGGAACGCGGCCTCACTGGTGTGGGAATCCAGCAGCATAAAATCCTGTACGCCAACCTTCTCTCGGGCGGAAAGAGAGCCCTCTATGTGCATATTTGCTTTATTCTCTTTAGCACTGTCCATCTGGAAAGAGACAGAGAATCCAGGCTACAATCTTAGAAAGGTGAGAGATTCTTAATGACGGCTCATCAATGTATTGCACTATGAAATGACTACATAGCCCAATATATACTGTATCACAGTTAGAGAACAAAACTGCAGTTGAACTCCCCTGAAAACCACAGGGTCAGTTATAGAGTGTCCGGTCATCAAAGCACAATCAGCAGCATTACCCTATAATACCACAGTCTATTGAGCAATATAAGATTAAATAAATTTAAAACATAATGTTAAGCAACTGGTTTGGCTGTTGGGGTCCTATTGTATAGACCCCACATGTGGGCTAATTTGTGAATGCACAGTTCACCTGTTCCCGCCCATCTCAGTGTCCACAAGACAAATGGGACAAAAGAAAGGACACTTTATTGTCATTAATTTAGAAAGTAATATTACAAGATTGCAACACCCTATATACTAGGCTGCTTGCTACCTCCTGGCTGGCTGAATTAATTAATTGAATTAATAAACTGAGTTAGCCTGGGAAAGGTGTTATTCTGGCCTCACATACATTGATATCAGCAAATTGGCCCAATATTTCCACAAGTATAGCCTCATAATGAGTTATGCCTTACAATGATCCAAATTAAATGGATTGGATAATTTAGGGCATAATCATCATCATTTATTTATATAGCGCCAGCAAATTCTATAGCCAAATTGTAAACAAATACTATTGCTAAACTTCAGATGGAGCTGCAGGATTGGCCTATAGGTGACCAGCCTTATTCTGCTGTCCTGCCTCCTGCATCCAAAGATTTATTAATACTGGTGTCCATGTCCTCTAAGGAGCAGCCTGGAAGTGGACGTGAATGGTGCCTGGGGTAGCTCTGATGACCATCATTCACAATAGCATGCTTATACACTACACTGCAGTAAACACACACAGAACCACACATCATTACTTCTCTATTTATCCTGTCTAAGTATCAATACCTCACATCACTCCACCTCTTCATTGATCTGATACAGTTCCTGTCTCTTAGAAACTGTCCCTTTGTACCACAGCACCCCTGATCCATAGTAAGAGGTCCGGAGTACCAGCCGAGGTACACCAGCAAGGGGGTACGCCAGCAGTGACAGTTACCCAGAAGGAATGTGGTTATGGGCGCCATAAAGGAACCTAGTGGTGGCAGCAGTCTCCTACTACCACGGCAGGAGGGGTTGTATTCTGAATAACGAAAGGGGACGGTGGAAAAGTAAGCCCAGCCGGTTCCCAGCAACAACAGACAGGGTGGCATAGACGGTCCATCCTGTCACCAACTCTGGGATGCCGCGTGACCTCCATACACGGTGCAGAGGATGTTGGCTGCCCCTATTCTGGAAAGATACCCACTGCTGCTGTACAGCATACAAAAATAAATAGCAACTTATCTGCTCCCCTTTTGTCTGCTCTCTGTCATTTTCTGGAGTTGGTGCCATTTTAAATATCACCAGACCTTTGCTCCCAATGACGTAAGACCCCCAACTTGTCACTGGACCATGCCACCAAGCTGTTGTACTGTTAAAGAATTGGCATACATAAAGGAAATTGATAAGAGGGCTTTGAAAATGAATCAGGGGATTATGGGAGAGAGACAAAATGAATGAGTCTTTGCTTGCAGTGTAATTTGCCTAAGGTTACTAACACCTTTCTGGAAGCAAAGTGCAGCAAAATAATCCCTATCTATGTCAAAAATGTAACATGGAAGTCTATTTAATAAGAATTGCACCTTAATCCTTCTTCTTCTATTTTCATCACTTGTAGCAGAAGAAAATCAATGAACAAAATGCTTCATTATTATATTCATTTTAAAATGTTTTTAATCGTTTTCAATTTTTGTATCTATTTTTTACATTTTTTTTTAATTAGTTGGACTGAAGGCCTAAGGTTTTCAGTTCCACTGCGTATGCCGCTTTACATTGTGCTTTGCAGGAGCTGAAGTCTGGCAGGGAGGAAAGGTTCTCTGGATACTACTCTGCTCATATTGGAAGGATCCACCCACTATCCAGGCTTGGTATAGATGTCCGGTATTTCTAATGAGAGTTTTATTCTACTGGCTTTAAGTCTACTAATATCTGGTACGGAAAATACCTATCTTTGGAGAATGTATGCATTGTCAATTTTATGTAATGCACTATGTTGGCGCCCCCTGTCTTTTTGTATTCCATGTACTAGGTCTGACACTTGCAGACAGGTGTTGAATGACCGGGGAGCTGCCTATTACATTTAAGTATTTCAATTTATTTCAATTTATTATTATTTAAATAAGCGCTCTGGGCTTATAGAATATCTGTATATATATATATATATATATATATATATATATATGTATATATACATACATACATATATATATACATACATATACACATATATTATATATATATATATCTACGTGTGTATATATATATATATATATATATATATATATATATACACATACATGCATACATATCACAAAGTGGTCCTAAAATCCCTCATATATGCTCTACACCTGCTCATGGAGTCTCAGAACAGAGTGATAGTGTCACTGGGGGCACCAGAACAATTTTTAACTGACTTGAAATTCCACCTAAAAAAAGTTGAGTACCACTGATACTTTTTAGTTCATACATTTGTTGAAACAATACTTATAATGAACACTAGATGGCGCTTAATACACTCACTATGTAACACAAATCCCTGAAAAAATGCAAAATAGAACACATTTTCCTATAGAGAATTATGTTAAATACACACATTGGGAAAAGCACATGAATAAAAGAGAGATATTGTTTTATTATACCTAAAATGGGCTTTCATGTAAATTCACATATTGCCATATTCAGAACGATCATATCATTTCCTATTCAGCAAAAAGATGGAAAAACCTTAAAAGTCATTTACAAACCACAACTGTGTAAAACCACAGCACTTTAGCGCCTAGATTTATGAAACAGCACATGGGTTTCTGTGGACCAAGATGACAGCAGCTGCGGGGGTAACAAGGTATGTACCAGCTGATTGGATGAGCTGGGCAGATAGAGAATATTCCATGCTAAATACAAATTAGGTGGTCAAGTGCGTCTACTTCTACACTGAAGTGCAGAAATAAGTGCAGGATTTATTTAAATGACATAAAGGGATGGAGAGAGTGAAGTTACAGAGAGTTCCCTACTTTGTGGGAGAGCGCACAACCTTTTTCTCTCCACAAAAAGACTTTAATTCTCCACTACTTATGAGGCCCCAGAGACTAGCTCTCATTCCCATACGTCTAATGGGACACACTATGTACCTTACACTTGCACTTCCTTTAGAAAACAGATTTTTAGGTTCACTTTGAACCATGTAATAAAAAAAAGTTGCTTATGTAATAAAGACATTCCCCATGTCCCCTTACTCTCATGATTAAATAAATACATGAGGCTAAAATGACCAGTATTATAGATGGAAAAACTACAATATTGAAATGAAGAAAGGGGCAGTCGCAGGTTGGACTAAATTTCTACTCTCTGCAGCATTCACTTACTGGATGTAAATTGTTTTTTGGGGGCGTTTCCTAAGCTGTGAAATGTGCTTGATGGACTGGTAGGTGTCTTGTGCACATAAAACAAACATTGTTGGTCTGCAGATCTTGCGGGTCATAATTGACCCTTTCAGAGCGACATTTAGGAGGCTACGCATGTTTTCACTTTTAGATTTACAGTTTCCTTATTGGTTCTGCTTGTGATTGCACATACTGTACTAACATCAGCAGCACCATAATATATATGATCAGTTTTCAGACCTTAAATAACTTAAAGATTAAACACAGTAAACTACTAACTGTAAATTCTAAGCCGTGAATGCAAGCAATTACTGAGTGGTCTGGAATGTGTATTTATAAGACTATTTTGAATATTTTTTTCAGCTCATGAAACTTGACAGCTTAGATAAAGATTGGTAGATTAGATAATTACATAGTTATAACAGGGATATAGTGTAGGCGATAATATATTAGGAAATATTAAATTAAGAAACATAAATAAAATAGATTATTCTAAAAAAAATCTTAACATAGATATAAGCGAGCTCAACAATAAAGTATAAATAGTTCAGAAAACATATATATGTTGCATTATGTTTTGCAATTATTGTTTATACATTGTATCTACTTGCTCCAAAAACTTCAGTGAAAAAACTATTTCAGTGCTTCCCATCTTGTTGATATTGTACAACACTTGCCATGTGATACATTTTGTCACAGAGTAATATGGTATTACTCTATGACAAAATTACTCTATTGTATTAAAGGTTCTTATTATTTTTTAATATTCTTACTCCCCCACCTTACAGAATAACTAACTTTACTTTGAAACAGTGACCATGATACATGCTGGACATGTAACCAGGCTATTAGGACACCACTACATGTCTGGTGAGACCGCCCAAGATTACTACCATTCTGGAAAGAGGTGAGCTCTAGAACTAAAAGAAATCTGCAGAGTGACATTACAGACACTTCAGACTTCTGGCTGCTAAACATGACTTCCTTATTAAAATTAAAATATAATTAAAATACTTAAACAGTAATGCAAACATAGTAATCCCAGTACATAAGAGATCCTCCTTTCCTCCAACGATTTTAGAGTGGTTCACAAGACATCAGTTTTATAGGACTATGGACAACTTAATACTCTCGTCCTCAGTCAGATTCACAGATTATTGTTATTATTATCTGGAGACACTGAGACATGTGCTAAACTGTCCAAATAGATAATATTTGCTTTGACAGAAATGAAATTGGCTCCAACTACCTAGTCTTCCATGACGGGAGTGTAGCCTGCTTAGCCGTCTCATCAAAGATTTGGCCATTGATCCCCAAGATCACTCCAGTTTTCTCTTCCTCCCACTTATATTCTCATTCCTTCACACCCTGAACCTCATGTTGTTGTCTTGTTATATTTTTTTATATTATACACTTGTTTAATTACTTTGGAGTTTGATCTCTATAGATTTTGTAAAGATACCTTGTCATTCCTTTATTTGTTGTTGTTTCTTTATCTTGTTTACTCAATACAGCTGTCCCTATAACATTAAAGTTTCCCTTCATATTCCAGATTCTGTTTAGGACTTCTGAAGTTAAACAATAGTGATGAACCCTGTGTATTATGACTTAGGTTTTGTTATGTGACATTTTGTTTTTTCATTTGTCTTTTGTTTGTTTTATCAATAAAAATTATATTGCAAAACAGTAACCGTACTCACCCTGTAGTCACGGTCCGCTGACTATAGGATGTTATACTTACAGCCTTTGATGGAATTCCTGGGTTCCGGATTCCCTGCTATCTCCTCCCAGCTATAACTTATTATAATGTGCTATACAATGATAGTACATTAGTAATATGCTATGCTGAAAAAAATGCCTGCATTAAAAAAAGCAAGAGTAAATCTTCGCTAATTCTTTTAGTGTCCAATAATAATTTACTTCGTACATCATTAATATTCAATATTTCCATTGTTTTCCAATGTTTCCTTTATGACTGTCAATTTATTTTAATAAATTCAGCTGGCATAGTGACACACAAATGTGTTTTGACACATCGGTCAGGAATCATTGCATTATTTTCTTGTAGGAAGTTTCTTTTGAATTTTTTTTTTTAGATTACAAGCTCATTTGGGCTGGGCTACCATTCACTTGTTTCACGCCATTGTATTTAATTTATTTGTATCATGATCCCCTAAATGTATAGCACTACATAATATGCCGGTGCTTTATGAGTAAATCAAAATAATAATAATAATAACATGAAATACATATTAATTAATACATGCATAATTTTCAGTTAATATGCCAGTACTAATAACTAGTATATGATCACAACAGTATAAAATTATTATGTACTTCACAGTGTAACAGCGAACTAGAGGTGAGCATTCAACCTACCAATTCTTCAAAAAAGTGGAAGGTTTAGATAGAGTTATTGACTACTTAAAGCTCCAAAGTAATGTATAAAAATATATGGTCAAATATCTCAACAATCAGTGGTCATCTGCCATGGGAACACAGACTGAAGGTGAGGAGCACCAGCTTTCAACTACTGGTCGCAAATAATTTTTGATAATAGTTCCGTAGTTCATATAAACAATAGAGTTCTTGTACAGTCAAAATAGGAATGTAACCACATTCTAAAGATTCTGGCATTAATATATTTTTATGTTTTATGTTGCTACTTGGGAGAGAATTAGAACATATGTAACAAGTCTTGGTCATACATACCACATTTTTTGAAAAAAATTCAATACCCTAAATTTTCATAGTGATTTGTGGAAATATATGATCTATTTACCATTTTATATTGGTTATTTAAAACTGGCACTTGCAAAACATGATGTGCTTTGGGCCCTTTCTTATTAAGATATATTAATACAGTCCCAGTTCTCCTTTAGTTGTTCTCTCCTTGCTGATGTTCGTATACATTCTTACATATACAATAGTTTGATATTACACTTGGAAAAAAATGCATAAGACAGAAATTTCAGTCCACTTTTCTATGTTACATGTAATAGGTCTTTGGATGACACTCAACTGTCAAATCATTGATTCATTGAAAAGGGCCTTTCTGTTGAATTATCAATAAGATCATCAGCTACTTTGCTTTCCACTCTAATATTTAAAACTGAAACATTATTTGTCAGCCCTGCTTCACATCTATGAATGCTGATTAGAGGAAAGTTTAGAGAATAGTCATAGTTACTGCTTATCCACATAGAATGCCAATCCTAACTACCATGCTTCAATGCATCATTTAAAGCAGCAATGCCTTGAAATAAATAGAGTTTTTAACATAAATTATTGAGGCAGGCTATAAGAGGAATCTTGGTAAAGGAAAAATGCTATGTGAGTATATCCCATGGTACAGTTTTCTTCTGCTCTGTCTATATAAAAAGTAATATCCTTTGTTGTTTAACTGATTCAAAATTATATAATAAATAAAATATAAAGGTTACAATAGTGTCACATTCTAGAGTGGAATCAGTGGCGTAACTATCATTGGTGCACCAGGACCCATGGGGATGATGGGGCCCACTGCACGGGGAACTAGCGAGTTGTGGGCCCCGATTCCCTCCTCCCCTCCTCCCTGCACCAGGCCCCACAGCTCGCTAGTTCCGCCTCTGAGTGCGATATAGCAATGTTTCTTTTTTATCCATATGTAGTTATTATAACCTGTTACTCTTGTTTTTTTTTTCATATGGGGCATCAAGTGATTAACATGGCTGCCTTTAGTACTCTACATAATGAACTAAGCAGTATACTGTCACTCTGTACATCACCTCTATGGCTGCACAATTATGTAGCAGGCTTCACTATGAGGCAGAAGAAAGATCCTGACACACTAGGGATCATTGATCTCCATGATAAAAGTACTTCTGTGTAAGGGTAGAATATAACTCTCTTGGCATTTCTGGAATTTAAATCAAATCTATAAGAGTGATCAGGGAAGCAGGTTATATTTATTTATTTTTTTATTTTATTTCTCAATTTTGTATTTATTTTATTTTGGTGTTGAAATAAGAAACTAATCAAACTAAACTGTATCTCTGGCACTTTGAGTCAAAGGGGGGTAGTCAATTGACGGTGGGATCGCCGAAAATCCCGCGCTCGAAAAATATTACCGTTAATACGGTAATCCTGCGCGTAAAAACCGTTAATACGGTAATTTACTCGCTGGATTTCAGCTCTCAGCTCAGGGAGCTGCGAGCTGAAATCCAGCGAGATTTTACCGTATTAACGGTAATATTTTTCGAGCTCAGGATTTTCAGCGATCCCGCTGTCAATTGAATATGTCCCAAAGTGTTGTTCCCATGCTCTATAAACTATAAGGCGTTGGTTGCAAAATAGGAGTAAATTTCTTTAAAAAAATAAAAAGAAAAAAAAGGGAGTAAATGTCCTATAAAAAAATACACATGGAAGAATAGCGTATTTCCACCCATATGCAGAGCCGTACACCACAAGTCACCATCATCAGTGAGTATTTTACATCTGCACTACAGCAAGTGCAAAAGATACCCCTCCTAATAGTTGTATATGCGTGTTTCTGCAGGTCTGCATGAGCCGCCTTTACTGTACTCAGTCAGCGTTCAAACACCCTTACTCTCCCCACCTTCCAAGCCTAGTCAGGTGTAAGTGTCTGAATTGTAGGAGTCTACATAGGCACACACCCAATAGGCAGGGCATGCACAGAGTGGTTTCACACAAGATACGCAGCACAAACTTGCAAACGCTCCACTCTGCACAGCCCCTAAGCCATT
This sequence comes from Mixophyes fleayi, assembly GCF_038048845.1. NCBI lineage: Eukaryota > Metazoa > Chordata > Amphibia > Anura > Limnodynastidae > Mixophyes > Mixophyes fleayi. The sequence continues at coordinate 324,115,349 of NC_134402.1, read as the reverse complement.
ATTACATCCTTTCAACAAGACTTATTAATATAAAGGTTTTCATGTACAGACAAGGTCACTGTATCATCCAAGTAGTACAAACTGCTTTCTTGAAAAGACTAATGAAGATTTCCCTTGATTTCACACATGTAGTAAGTCAAACATATTAACTGCCACAGAAGACACAGGTCATAACAGATGATACTAGTTATGGATGAAATGGAGAAAACGGCTTCATTTCACCATGCAGAGCTGTTAAGGATTCCCAGTAAATGCTTATTGTTAGATGATTTGCCATTATGAGAATGAGTGGAGATGTTATGTGTTATAAGTAGAGATGCTCACTGACCCCCGTGTACTGGTTTTGATTGTGGTTTTGGATCTGGATTAGCTTTGTGTTTTGGTTTTGGCAAAACCGCCCTCATGTGTTTTGGTTTTGGTTTTGTATTTTTTAGAAAAAATCCTAAAATATGCTAAAACCACATAATTTTGCTCTTTTTTTGTTCCTACATTATTATTAACCTCAATAACACTAATTTCAAGTCATTTGCAGTCAATTTTGACCACCTCACAGGTCACAATATTATTTTCATACACTTTGGGACAAATACTGCAGCGACCTGGCTGGATGGACAGAGCAATGACTCAAACACACGGCAGTTCATAGAACATCTAGGACACATTAGCACACAGCAGTGGCAGAAAAGAAAAATGGTGGAAGATGGAATTGTCCTTGGGCCCGCCTGCCCTCCCACCCACCGTTATGTTGGATCTTAAAATGGAATCCAAAATCGGCGAGATCTGACGACATAACGATGACGTTTTGCCTTGTTTTCAAATCCGAAAAAGCGCGAAAGTACAGAGCCGGCTCGGCTCGGTACTCGGATCTGCTAAGTTTGGGTGTGTTCGGTTCTCGGGGAACCGAGCCTGAGCATCTCTAGTTATAAGATGCACATGATGTGAGACTGTGAGAATTAGAACATTAAAACACATAATATAGCTATTTTATAAGAGGAGATTTACTAGGTTCACCAAAGAGAGTGCAGCTCTCTGCTCAAGAATATTACTGATTAGTCATTTCAAACAAACATATTGTTTTACAACAATAACTTCAAGCATATCAAGCATACTTGTTACAACCTTCTCAGTAGAAGAAAATATTGTAAGCCAATGATTCAATCATTCAAAAGGGCCACACATTACCCTTAATCTCATTAATAAATTTAAACAATGCATTTAATGGAAGAGACATTTATCTGTAATAACATATCAGCAGATATGATAAACAAGCTATAACAAACAAATAAGACAGTAAAGTAGGAAGGAGCTGAGGGCCAGAGATACGGCTCGGGGGCCGCCTGTTGCTCATCACTGTTGTAAACACTTCAAAAGTATCTGTATATCTGTCTGATAATAAAGTGAATTTAAATCAACACAGCTTATCCAAAATGTTTCCATGTAAATACTTTAGTGGCAATTATTATTACTCTTATTATTTTACATTTGGAAAGCACCAATGTATCCATAGCAGAGCTACTAAGTAAGCAGTACACAGAATATTATATCAGTTTCAAAGCACAGAACAGTAAGAATGGATCCTGCTCATAAGAGCTCACAATCTAAAATAAAAAAAAAATATTTAAAAATAAGATTTGGGGAATTTGTAAGTCTAATGGCGAGGGTACTTTATAAGGTATTTTGTAGTGTTTGTTTGGAAAAAAAAAGTCAGGTTTAAATAGCTACAAGATGTGACCGGGTCAGGTTATAAGCTGGCATGTAGAGAGGAGTTTTTAAGTATAATTTCAACCAAATTTGTAGTGTTCCTGTGATCAATATCAATCCCCACATATTACATTGGTGATATATGATACAAGTTCTCTTTCCTGGACTGATTTATCCCCTTTATATTTTCAGGCTGACTTGATTGACTTACTTATTTCAGGTCATATCACAACATCTCAATAGGACCTTTGACTTGGCCATTCCCAAACATTGACTTATCTGCTTGGGGTCATGCTTTAAGACCCACGTACTAGAAATGATGTGGACAGATATCATGGCATTGTCCTGGAGTTGGAGGTACAATCATAAATAATTGTTGTTTAATGATTGCAGGATTTTTTGTTGAAAATCCTTGTTTTGTTCTATCCAGTTGTTTCATATTTAACGTACAACCGTCTTGTTTCCACTGATGGTTTTCACAGTAGCCTTCCGCATCTTACAGAAGCCGTCTTTGGCAAACCTACAACGTTCATTTTGGAGAGCTTTGACTCTTCCTTGATATCCTCCCAGGCACAACACTCTGCTCAAGTCTCATCATTATGTATAATGCTGACATTACCTACTGCAAAATATGATCTACTACCTATTACCTGTTTATCCCACACCTTGATATTGAAGTAAATTCTGTTGGATGACCGCTCCAGAAGGGTAAATGTATTAAGTGTGGATTTTGCAAGTCAAAAAACTTGCCATTGCTGTTTTAAATTTCCCCTGCAAAGTCACCGAATAGTCGACTTGCAAAATCCGCACTTAAATACATTTACCCGCAGGAAAAAATAATAACAAAACAATACAATTAACAATAGTGTAGACTTGTATCCACTTGTACATGAGTTGCCTGATTGTGGATTCATGGAGGTTAAATATGCATGTTATTCACTGCAGTCTTATAAGCATTGACACTTTCTGAGGACCCCAGAAATGCCCTTTGATTAGAACATTGTTCCCATATTCAGTGAGTCAGTTAACTTGGGATCAGTAGTGTTCAATAAAGACATGAAAAATAACTTTTTTTGCGCTATTTAATTAGATTATCTCTATTACTAAGACACAGGTGAATAGGGAGTCCCATGTATGACAAATGAATGCAGGAATATAGATAACTATAAAGGGCTCACAAACGTTTTCTCACTAAGTTATAATTAAAATAAACTTAAAGACCAGGCCTGCACACAGCTTAAAGTACACTGAACCATAATTGGAACGTTGAGGTAGGATGAACTGTCACTTTCAATTTCAAAATATATTTATCTATCATTTATTAACAGTTGTTTATACAGCACATACCTATTATACAATGCTTTACAGAAAATATTTAATCATTCCCATCAGTCCCTGCTCCAGTGGAGCTTACAATCGAAAATCTCTACACAGGGCCGGATTAACCCAAGGGCTTTCTGGGCTACAGCCCAGGGGCCTCGGGCCGCTGGGGGGCCCAAACAAAGATTTTTCTGAGTTCTATAAAAAAAACAATTCCATAATGCCGGCTATTTCATCAGGGTGCGGCCCCGCCCCGACTGTATGTGGCCATTCCCGTTAGACAGCAAACAGCAAATCTGATGCTGCTAGCTGCTGCCCGTGTCAGTGCACTGCGCAGTGCGCTGCTTAGGGAGGAGGTCTCGTGAGAGTGAGACTATGACATCTTTATGTTATAGTCTCATGATGCTTCCTCACTAAGCAGCGCACCGCACACTACGGTGGTAGTCATCTTATCAAGGATGAAACCTCCAACACAGTACATCCCTTCAAAATAATTCTGATTTGAATAATGGCGATAATAAGCAAATGCAGACTTAACTTAAAAAAGACACAGTAAGTCACCGACACTAATGCAATGTATTCCCATTGACGTAAATGCCGGCACTTGCAATTTACGTCACTGATCATCCAGTGATATTTCTGGATTTAAAGCGACAATGCCACCACTCACCGCATTTACAATCTAACTTAAGGGTTAGGATTAGGGTTAGGGATAAGGTCAGGGTTAGAATTACAATTAGGATAAAGGCTTTCACATTATACACACGGCGACTGGTGGCATTGCATTTAAATCCAGAAATATCACTGTCCGCATAATCAGAGACGTAAATTGTAAGTTCCGGCATATACTTCAATCGGAATACATTGCAGGAGTGTCGGTGATTTACTGTCTTTGTTATGTCTGCATTTGCTTATTATCACCATTATTCAAATCGGAATAATTTTGCCGGAACTTACTGTGTCGGAATTTTCATCATCGATAACACGTAACTCACCCCACACCGCACCTGCACTAACAGCCTGAACAAGAAGAATAGAGGAGCCGTCTGCAGAAGAGGAGAGAGAGAACCAGAACAAATGAGTAATTAGTAGGTAAGTGCTCAGAGGGCTATGGCAGGGCTGCTCTGCTGAATGTACATATTAATAAATCAACACAAACTTAGCAGACACCAGTGTTGGGGCTGTTCCCTACCACATTGCTATGTTGGCTTAATCAGATTGTACATTCACAGTACAATAACTATTGATTATTTTTATTGAACATAGTCCCTTTGATTTATTTTTTTTGTACAAAATTTTTTTTACAGCAACTTTTGAATGTATCCCTCAATGTCTCACATTTCAATATCACCACCTTCGTTTCCCAGTGTATCTCTTACTGCAAATCCCTTGTTCTTCAATGCTCTTTAAAAGACAACTGTGAACATTCTCTAACCGTTATTGAGGAGTGTGGTGCAAATGGCACATCCACTATCATCATCATCATCAACATTTATTTATATAGCGCCAGCAAATTCCGTAGCGCTTTGCAATTGGGAACAAACATTAATAAGACAATACTGGGTAATACATACAGACAGAGAGGTAAGCGAACCCTGCTCGCAAGCTTACAATCTATAGGACAATGGGAGTTAGAAACACAAGGGCATGTGCTACATCATATTGCACAATGGACCAGCTAGAACGCAAAGGTAAAAGTATTGAGTGGGCTGTGTGTGTGTTGCAATGTTGGTCAGAAGGTTGTTGTCTTGCTTTAGCAGTGTAGAGGATGGTAATAGGGTAATCTAGGGAAATTAAGATGATGGTTGAGGAATATCATAACCTTGTCTGAAGAGGTGGGTTTTCAGTGAACGCTTGAAGGTTTGAAGACTAGAGGAAAGTCTTATTGTGCGTGGGAGGGAATTCCACAAAATGGGTGCAGCCCGGAAAAAATCCTGTAACCGAGAATGGGAGGATGTGATGAGAGTGGAGAAGAGACGTAGATCTTGCGTAAAACTGAGGTGTCGAGTAGGGAGATATTTTGAGACAAGTGAGGAAATGTATGTCGGTGCAATTTTGTTGATGGCCTTGTATGTTAGTAGAAGAATTTTATATTGGATTTGTTGATATACAGGCAGCCAATGTAGAGACTGACAGAGTGGCTCAGCAGAGGAATAATGGTTAGTAAGGAAAATCAATCTAGCCGCTGCGTGCAAAATAGATTGTAGGGGTTCAAGTCTGACTTTGGGAAGAGCAGTAAGGAGGGAATTACAATAGTCGATGCGGGAGATGATGAGTGCATGAATTAATGATTTTGCGGTGTCTTGTGTCAAATATGTGCGTATTCTGGAAATGTTCTTTAGGTGTATGTAACATGATTTAGATATAGATTACAAATTTCAGTTTATCAAGCAGTATGTTTACTTTCACTAATAATCAGTTCAGATATCCAGAGAAATTATGTTTTCTCTTCAGTCCACACATGGTGGTAAGGGAAAATTTATGAACCCTTTAGATAAGACATAAGAGAAATAGAAAAACAGCACATTATTTACTATAAGTGTAGCAATAGGTTTTTTTTAGAAATGTCTTCTGTTATTCCCATTATAGTTTTAGCCATTTTATCAGATGGTATTATATTGATTGTCTGAATTAGTACATGTAAACATGAACAGATTTGAAGTGCATATAAATAAATAGTTTATGGTTCTCTATATTAAGTCCCATATTAAGACCTAGGAAGGTGATGGATTATTTTCTTGCTGTATGAATAAACATAAAATGCTGATAATTTTTATTTATATAGCTGATGAATTGCCTTTCCATAAATCAAAACATCATTGCTGTATCTACACCATGGGTACATATAATTGGAGAAATTAATTTGTATAAATAAATTTAATTTGGTCTTTCATTTCTTTTTTGCATTTTGAAAATGCAGAGTAGGTATATTAAAATGAACATTTTTCATGCGACTTATGCCCAATTCGATATTACTGGGGGACCCCTAGTAATATTGGATTGAGCATAAGTTGCTTAAAAGGGGGTCTCATGGTACCCCTAGCCCAGGAGCCTACAATGTCTTGGGGGCACATTTATCAATATTCACATAAAGTGAAAAGTAGTTTTCAATCCTTATCGCAATGATAAGAATTGAACTACTTCTCACATTTATGTACAGCCCTGCACAGAAACAGCAGTTCCGAAAAACTGCTGTTTCAGGGATAAAAAAAATCATACTTACCCCCCTCTTCGGAAGCGCTGTCTCCGGGTCTTCTCTTCACTCTTCAATTGCGCATGTCCAGTTCCAAGAACACAGATCCCCTCTCTGTCTCTGCAACGATAGTTGCAGAGAGAGAGCGCTGAGTGACAGGGAGGGATCATGTGTGATCATCTTCGGAGCAGAGCTGACAGCATTAGATTTCGTTAATTCGGATGATGTACGCCAGCTTCAGCTGGTGTACATTAACATGACAAGTTCCCGAAAAAAATGTTTTTTCCGGACTTGTTAGATTGCGGCCAGGAGCAGTCACCATTCTGTTGAATGGTGACTGCTCCCAAAAACGAAGAGGAATGCAAAGCAGCAGATATCCATGATATCTGCTGCGATGCCCTGTGGAGACGCCGGCTCCACAGACGGGCCGTGGGCCAATCACCGCGCCCGGCCACGGACCAATCACGGCTCCCGGCCGTGATGAGGTCATAGGGAAGCGCCCGGCCCGGAGATATGGTCGGCGGCCACGTGGAGGCCAGTCTGTTCGGCGGGAAGTGAAGCTGGAGGGAGGACGTCCGGAGAGAGCAGCAGCAGCAGCACCCACAGTAGCAGCAGCAGCACCCGCAGCAGCAGCAGCAGCACCCACAGCAGCAGCAGCAGCAGCAGCAGCATCCACAGCAGTAGCAGCAGCATCCACAGCAGCAGCAGCAGCACCCACAGTAGCAGCAGCAGCACCCACAGCAGCAGCAGCAGCACCCACAGCAGCAGCCACAGCGGTGGACATCACCAAGACCAGTCCAGACAGAGGAGCTAATCTGTCTGGTGAAGGCAGAGCAGAGCAGATAGTCACGGAGCCACAGCACGGCAGGGAGCCCGGGCGGACAGCATTAGCAGGACCGAAGAGGAGCTACGCAGACGTCGCGAGCGGAGGACCTAGACCAGGTAAGACCCCAGTGGGGACCACCTCTCCCGGGCCCACGCCCGCAGGCTATCGGTCACTATTTACTCGGGCCCAGGGCCTTCTGCCGGTGTCCATTAAGTCCGCCTTTCCGTTTGGTAGCTCCCGTTAGACCCAATAGGGCACTAGGCCCTGAGTAGATCCCATAGGGCGCGAGGCCCTCAGGTCACCCCCAGGCTTTAGGCCCTGTCTTTGGAATCCTGCCTTTGTTCCCCCTCTCCCTTTTCCTATCCGTATCACCCTTGGGGCAGAGTAGGGCAGGAACTCACACACTCTGCTTTGATATTGTACTTTGCCGTTTTAATAGTGTCCTGGGTATTGTACTGTGTAATTGAGTATTGTATTGGGGGTATTGTACTGTCAATTGAGTATTGTATTGGGGGTATTGTACTGTGGCGGGTGGGCTTGTAGGGTGTAGTGGGTGGCTGGGGCGTGTTGTGTCTCCCTGCAGGGGTCGGAAAGTGGTGTGTTGGGACTGATCGCCAGGTGGACTCAACTCGTCCCCGGGCCGTGCGTACGGCCTGGGAAGGGCAAGTAGGCGAGCTACGTCTCACCCCAGGGAGAAGGACCGAGGAGGGTCTCCCGAGCCGGTAAGTACTGTCTATCCCCTTTCCCTTCCCCCTTCCGTGTAGACTCTGGTGGGGCAGATCCTTGGGCGGCGGTGTGGCACGACTTCTTCGCGGGCTGGGGGAGATCAAGGTCTCCCTCGGTGCCTTGGAGGTAGTGTCTCGAGGGGTAAGACGAAGTCCGCCCGCACGCTGGCAGGAGACTGACGGTTCCGGGTGGGGACTGTGATACCTCGCGGCGCTCCGCCAGCGGAGTGAGTCTTGTCCCCACACTTGTGGCCCTCCCCAAAGGGGAATAGGGAGTTCGGGCGAGAACGTTCTCTACCCCGAACACTTGGAGCCGCGTGGCTTGGCCAGAATAAAACGGAGAGTCGCCAAGCGGGGCTGAGTAACCCTTTAGTCCTGGGCGGCATTCCGGACACCCCCTTCCTCTTCCCCCATTGTTTTCGTGCCTCTGTTCCTCTCGCACGCAGGAGGAACCGTGACTGCAGCAGAAGCCTCCTGCACTTGACGGGTTCCGCCCATAGCGACCCTCGGGATCAGGTGAGAACCTTTCCTCATTACAGGGGACTCTTCGAGACGTTCTTCGGGAGTACCGCCCTCACAGCCCCCTTAATAAATTTGCGGAGGACACTGTGGGACCTTAATGACCCGTTAAAAGCACTATCGTGCTTTATTAAATATGCCCCTAATCTGGCCCTGTCTCTACCACACAGAAATATATACATGGGTTAATTTTATCAGTACTTTTGATAATTAACCTATCACTATGTCTGTGGAGTGTTTCATATGATTTCTATCTGTTTAGGGGTCATGCTCATATAAATGTTACACTCAAGTTCTTTTGCTTGTTAGGAAGAAGCTATAGATGTCCATATATCTTTAGTACAGTATTCCTCACATTATCTTCTGCAGTGATTAACCAAGTACTCTCCATCACCGTGGACAGAGGTGAGTTGTAGCGTGTATCATATTCTAGCCCGTGTGCTAATAAAAGTACATGCACAAAATATTTATACTGAAGATATAACCTCCGTTAAAACCCACATTGTAATTGGTTATTACATCAGTTTAGGTCTATTGATGAAGAATTCAATCAAATCCATTTGTTTGAAATCCTCTATGGAAATCCTGCTCAGAGTAGCAAAATGCAGCAAAGAGTACACTGATTTATTATTTAGTGATAAATTATCAAAAATTCTCAGAAACGCCTAAACATGACTATTCTGTATGCACGATAATTACTATGTACCATTATAAACATTGGAATGTTCATTTGTTTAATATAAATCGAGTTGCTGCACTGTTACCTACAGTAGATCCTAGAGACACTGGGAACTAGTGTGCTGACTTGTAGGGAAAGAGGGATATAATTCATTCCTCACAGCTCAAAATGCAGGACGGGTTTTCTGACTGCCCTCTTGAAATCCTACTTTGCTGCCAAAGCCTGTCTTTGATTCTTGTTTTGGAATGTCAAACCATCAGATCAGCTTTTCAGATTCACAACCCCCCTCCCTCTCACCAGTACAAAAGCTCCCCCACAACAATTACCATGCTTGTGACGGATAACATTTTTTGTACTCCGTATAAAACGTTTTAACGCTGTACAATCCATTACACATATATTGCTGAATTCCCTTTGAGTAATTATTCATTAGAAAACATTTAATGTCGCTGTGGATTTCACACTGGGCAGTCTGCGGACAAAGACTCGGGGTAAGCCCATTCTGTAGGATCAAGACTGCTTCTTTCTCCCTAACTCTCGCTGTCTAATCTGAGAAAGTCCAAGATGAAGAGCCCGCCCTTCACAAGGTGGGGAGGGAGGGCCAAATTGTGCAGTTAACGGTCAAAGCACCCCCTGTGTGATCTGACACTCATTTCAAGATGAGGGGAAACAATAGAGAATTGTTAGCAGCCTTCCTTTCTTATTTGGTGAAGACACAGGCAGGGAGAGAGACAGTTCAATACATGGGACAAGCTATTCCACCTGCCAATGGTTTTCCCTCCCTCTTTTGGCTCCCACTCGTCCAGTGAACCTCTCCTCTACCAAGTTTAACTAAAAGAGACAGGTGAAAACGTTCATTAAAAGAACACCCTTCCGGGCGCCAAAGTTAATCAATCCACTGTTGCTCTCTGCTATTTGTAAGACTTTGTATAATAAGAATTCCTGTCTTGGGAACATTTGACAGCAATGTGATTTCTTTTTGCTCTTAATGAAGAGACAGAGGGAGAATAAAGAAATGTTTCAAGCGTATTAGCATTGCACTCAAAATGACAGAAAATTGGTCCGTTTGCCTTACATTATTATATTTCTCAAATATAAATATAAAGAAATAACATACAAGGCTTCAGAGTTAAATGTATGAATGTAACGGTTCACGTATCCTGAGATACTGGGATTTATCTTACAGTCTGCAAATAAGTGGAACAATACTATTTTATGCAGAACCTTTCATAAAACTACTTTATCATATCTACAGCGCAGTCAAAGACTATTTTTTTGTTTTAAAGATGCAGTGACTTGAGAACAGGAGTAAGTAACCAGCAGTCCTCCACCATTCTAAAACTACACTTCCACTTGAGCCAAACATTGCCTAATCCTGCTATAAGGCAGTGCTAGCCTTGAGAAACTGCTTTATGAACACATCCAGATTGGAATAGAGAAATTATTTAGGATAGAATTAAAAAAAAAGCCATGGAAGACACTGGCGCTATATAAATAAACGTTGATGATGATAAGATAGAATAGACAGACACTTACATAAATACAAAATATATGAACACAGATGTTTTAGAGCAAAATAAATTCAAGGCGCGGTATGAGAGAATTCAAAATAGTAATGACAGTCATTAATGTTTAAAATAAATAAGTGATAATGAACACATGTAGCTGGTATCCCGTATCCTAAACAGCTTGTTGACAACCTCCATAGCCTCTATTGTTTGAAATAGTTATTCAGCAGTATATATTTCATAATATTATAACATATATGCAGAACTTTACATTGAACTTGGGCAGCACTGATACAGATGATACAGAGTAATCAGATGATACTGCAAAGTTTAGGGCACACTGTCTGCCTTAGATACAGTATTCTGTGTAGTAGCTGTACCTGCTCTCGCTGCACTTGTGCTATCAGTTACTGTGGTGTCTGAGTGTACAAAGTCAGTAATAAATATGTATCTGCTACTGACCATGTGCTGGCTAAATTACATTACATATTCCTAAATCTATCACTAGCTGCTCAAGGATTCTTTATTATAACAATCTATGGTTTGCTTCTGATTATGTTAAATATAAGTATTATTACAAAGGAGTAGAGTACAGCAGATCCACCTGTTATAAGCGGAATGAGAGATCTA